>NC_135212.1:35555100-35800100 GCF_052324685.1 Brachyhypopomus gauderio
ATAATGTTTATAATGTAACATAACCATTTTATGTTTCTTCTTTGCAGTGCGGTGTGGATATCATGGACCAGAAGGTACGTGGGTATACAGTCCATGCAGGAACACGCAGGTGGCCTGTTGCAGTGTTCTACAACATGTTAGACTTGGCAGTGATGAATGCACATGTTTTGTATACGACATGCAGAAGGTCCACGGAGAGCAGAAGAGACTTTTTACATGCTCTTGCTGAGGAACTTCGGCGTCGATTCTTACAGGAAAAGACAATGGCGAAAAAGCAACAACCTCCACCTGCTCCTGGAAAGACGACGCAGTGCCAGGTGCAGATACACTGCAACAGGAATCACAGCTCGGAGCGGTGTGCTGTGTGCGCCAAGTACACCTGTCGAAAATGTAGAAAGGATGGGCCATGGATGGGCCAGCTCATAAAATGGTCTGGCCATTGTCTGGTTTGCCTTGTGAAAATCACACAACACGTATGCCTACTACATGCACATTATTGTAGTTTATTCTTTAGTGCGATGAAGTAAGCATAAAATGCGAATGAAACATATAAAACTGGCTAGTCTGTGTCTGGTGTGTTTTGAGAAAATTGCACAGCACGTACGCCTACTACAAAAACAACGCAAGGATTTATTTCACTTAGAATGTTTAGCGCAATTCAAACCAAAGGATTCATTCCTATTCAGCATATGAATAATTATCTTCACGCTATAAAGAAAGATAGATTGTAACGTTTGAATTGCTTCTTGAAGCTGTGATATACAGATGAACTGCCCAGGCTGAATTTCCTTGGAAAGGAGAGCGGTGGTTGGCGCTTGAAACTCATAAAATGGGCTGGTCATTGTCTGGTTTGCCTTGTGAAAATCGCACAACACGTATGCCTACTACATGCACATTATTGTAGTTTATTCTTTAGTGCGATGAAGTAAGCATAAAATGCGAATGAAACATATAAAACTGGCTAGTCTGTGTCTGGTTTGCCTTGGGAAAATCGCACAGCACGTACGCCTAATACAAAAAGAATGCGAGGATTTATTTCACTTAGAATGTTTAGCGCGATGCAAACCAAAGGATTCATTCCTATTCAGCATATGAACAATTATCTTCGCGCTATAAAGAAAGATAGATTGTAACTTTTGAATTGCTTCTTGGAGCTGTGATATACAGATGAACTGGCCATGCTGAATTTCGAAATGAAATGTGAAATGTGCCATATTTTGTCAATTGTGATTTTTACACCCCAATCGAAATTTGTCCTCCGCTTTTAACCCATCTGTGCAGTCAGAACACACACTAGTGATTATCTAGGGGGCTGTGGATCACACGTGCCCAGAGCGGTGGGCAGCCCTAGCCCAGCGCCCGGGGAGCAGTTGGGGTTAGGTGCCTTGCTCAAGGGCACCTCAGTCATGGCCTCAGGCCTGGGAATCGAACCCACGACCCTCCGGTCACAAGACCAGTTCCCTACCACCAGGCCATGACTGCCCCAGAATTTCCTTGGAAAGGAGAGCGGGGTCGGTGCTTCAAACGCGCACCATGCACCATAGCAAGACAAAGGGCACTAATCTCTTCACAGCGGGGAAGTGGGCTACTCGGTGGCTGATTTTCCTCGCGACTTTTTTCGTAGCGTTGGCCTTCCCAGTGTTAAATAGACAAACCACATAAGTCCCGAGTGATGACAAGACGAGCCACAGGTGAGACGGATTAACACAAGATGTAACCGCACCCACGGATATCCGCAGACGACTAGACGTAGACAAAGTAAACACACGCCCAAAAGGGAGGGGTCGGGGACCAGAACGTGACAGACTCCCCCACCAAGGGCACTACCCATCCCGAGGTGCCAACAGGACCAAGTGCCCCGAACCCACATTGATGGGCGGATCCGAAGCGCTCAGTCCTGCGTCTGGGAGATGACCGCCCTCGGTGGAGAGTCCGCCACGAACAGCTTAGAACACCCTCCCTGGGGAAAACACGTTAGACAAACACACAGGAACATTCACAAACACACAGACAGGAACATTGACACACAGAGGCACGAAAGGGAAAAGGGGATTTGGCAGAAACACAGGGATAGACACAAACACAGGCACCGACATACACAAAAACGGAGCCAGGCTTCGCACCTGGAGGAGAGCTGCCAGCGGAGAGAACATGGGAGCTGCAGGCGCTGCGGTAGGCTTCCTCCCGCCCTTGCCGCAAACCCTCCACCGGGTGTGGTGCGGCTGGCGGATGCTCCTGCAGCCCTCTCGATGGGCACGCTACTGGCTTCTTTGGGCACCCTTGGGGGGCGTGCCGCCGGGTAGGTCTGCCGACACTCCCTCTCTCTCCCTCGTGGACCACACCGGGGAATCTCCCCTCCTCCTGGTGATCGCCCATCTGACCTGGCGGTGGGAGCGTTGTCCTCCGTTTCCATCTCCTCCTCACTGCCAAGGCGCCAGCTCATGGGCTCGACCGGGCTCTCACCCCTGGAGTAGTCCATAGCGCTCCCCTCGGAGTGTTCAAGAGAAATGCCCTCCTCCGGACTGTTCCTCCCACTCACGGTCCCGGCAGAGTACTCCGAGGGGGCCGGACTCTCTTCCTCCTCTTCCTCTGTACACGGCTCACTGTCCATGTACTCTGAGAAACCAGAGCACACGGAAGAAGGATGGTCTTCTTCCTCCTCGCCTTCACCGTAGTATTCGGTGGGGGCAGAGCATACATATCTTCATCCTCGGAGTCCTCCTCCGACTCCTCCCCCTCGAACTCGCTCTCAGGGGTCTTCTCCGTGGAGCAGTGGCGAGAGGTCTCTGGTGGGAGAGGGGTGTCGCTTCCTCCACAGCTGTACAGCAGCCTTGCGGAAGTAATCTGCCATCTCTGCCGTCGAGGCTTCCCGAGCCTGATGCAGCATGATCTCGCTGCATCATCTTGTGGGTAACTGGGGCTCTGCGGTGCTGTGCAGGGGAAGAGGTGTGGTGGTGCCTGCTGGGCCTCTTCCCCTTCTTGGCACGAGTGATGTACCCTGGCATCTTGGTCGGCTCGTCGTTCTGTGACGTTCGGTGCGGCTAGAAGGACGAGGCACGAGTCCACTCCGGCTTGCACTGATGTTACTTTATTTCACACAAAAAGCGCAGATAGTGCACATAGATAACGTATATAACATGCAGACTCAAATGACGAGCACAGGACACTGCGCGAACACACATTAACACTAGAAGTCCCTGAAATTTCAACCACCCCCCTGAAGTCCCAAAAGAGGGTCCAAAGAACCTTAGTCCAAACTGACACCTCTGGTGGCTCCAATTAACATCCATTCATTTGCAAAAGTGCCCATTGCCTGAGGAATCAGCAGGGGGGAGAAGAGCTGAACTTGCCTCCAGTGTTATGTAAATGAGGCGTGTGTCAGGTATGGGTGGTTCCTGCTGAAAGCTTGCACCTCCTTGACTGCCATATGAGACTGTGCAAGATCTCTTGCAATAAGTCTCCTCATCTACAGAACCATATGTTTGAGATTTGATTTGTGAAAGGTTGAAATAATGTGAAATTGACACAAACATAATATTTGAATTATAATGGCATATAGGTGGCATATTGATTAGTCAAAATGGCTCTGATATTTTTAACCTTATTTTAAGTAGTTTTGTCTTTTGAAAAACTGCTAATAGGTAAAAATGTTTTTACATAAATGTATACAAAAAACCCTCAGCTACTTGAAATAGAATAATATTATTGAGCAATTTTAACTTATCAAGATCAAGATTTTGCAGTGTGTCTCTTCCAAATACAGCCATAACCAGCAAACAAAAATAGGAAATTTAAACTATTTAAACTAAACTAACAATGTGTTGTGTGTGACATTTGTGACCCTAGTCTTGAAAATTGCTTCATATGGGCTTTTCAAACTTTTTTTTTTGGCCCACCTCCACCCTTTCACCTTTGGAGGACAACTTTGTTTTCATGTAAGGATCAAAAGAAAACAATTCTGTATAATACAGTACAATAGTGATAAAAACAATTGGGGTTAGGTGAACCATACAGGACAGGAGAGAAAAGAAGGGGAGAGAAAGTAAAAAGGGAAAAGACAGAAGAGCAGAAAAAACAGCTCAAATGATTCACCAACTGCTGCTACTAAATGAAGAGCAGAAAGTAAGACATACAGCACAAATGACTGATGTATGTGTGTGTGAGTGTGTGTGTTTATGTAAGTGCAACATAGGATAAATGTACAGAATGTACTTATTAGCAAGGCCCCAGAGGCCAGAGGCAGGCAGAGAAAGACCAGGGAACCCCACCCGCCCACGGCCCCTCCAGGATCATGTCCAAAGCCTGCTGTGTACTGGAAACCTTTGCTATCCTTGCTTCTCAGTCAACAGAGTAAGTGAAATGTGTGGTGACATGAATTTTCATCCACATGTAGGTGGCTACAGTCATCTTTCTCTTTATTATAAAACTGACACAGACATTATTTGAACTATAATTCCAAAACATCTCAAGTCTGCCTCCTTTGTACTAATTTTGGATTTTTTTCTCACTGCAAAAGGTGACATGATTATTGGTCAAAATAGCTAAAGTTCAGATTTCTCTGAAAGGGTATTTTCTTCTCCGTCTGAGTCAATGGATCAACATAGCTCACACTATCACCCATCCCCCCGTCTACCTAGAAGTGGCTGCATGACAAAGGATGGCCTCATGATCCAAAATACCTCAGCACTGGCTTTTGGCAGGCTCAGGTAGAAATGTAGTAATGTTAGTAATGTTTTTCTTCTAAAAAAGATAAGTGGGTTCAAAATAACAATTTTTGAAAAAAATTACCAAATTAATTGTGTTGATCCACCTCAAAAAAGGTCATGCAAAAGTGTGTAAGCTGGTCCTGAGTGTGTCTGCCCATCCCCCAGCTGCATTGTTGTGCAGGGGACATGCATAAGGTGAGAGAGGCAGTCAGAGGGCCTGGCTGAGAGCAGAAGCTACAGAGGACATGATGTAAGTTTAGAAATATATACAATAAAGTTGAAATGTTCTCAACAGAGCACTCACATACAATTATCCACTCAGTCTGCCACTCCCTCATTTGGGGAGAAAGCTACACTATTGTGGCTATGCCCCAGACAATTTTTTAATCATGGAGGGGTCTGAAATTTTTGTCTTAGGTGCATGTCCTCACTGTATTGGAATATTTTATTGTCTGAGTGAAAGAGAAACAAAATGGGGTCACTAAAGTGGGAATAGCCACAATACTGTAGCTTTCTCCCCAAATGAGGGACTGGCAGACTGGGTAGATAGTTGTATGTGAATGCTCTGATGAGAACACTCATGAACAATTGTGCAAATGTGAGATGTGTCGACTGCTACAGATACACGTGTGGCAAATGTACCAGGGAGATACCCTGGCAGTGCCAGGCATGTTCTGACAGACTGCTGAGTGACTGCTGAAGTGCTAGTCACACAAGAAGGACATGCCACTCACACACACACACACACACACACACACACACACACACACACACACACACACACACACACACACACACACACACACACACAGCCCTGCACTGCAGCCTATTGTAAATATGTGTGGAATTGTTTTATTCCTTGTATTTTTTGTATAATTTTATGGCAATAATAAAAAGCATGGAACATAAAAAAGCATGGAAACATAACAGTTGTTCTTTTGTATGTTTCTCATGCTGAAATTTCAGTCCTCCTGACTTAGACACAAATGCTTCTGGTCATTACTCACATGTACCTGGCTATAAAATTTCTAATTTTCTATTTAAAATATAAAAAAATAATTTATTGTTTGTGCTTTGTTGCTCAGATAAAACTAAACTATATACAATATATATAACCTTTATATTATAAAATACAACAAACTGAATAGAACTAACTAAATGGCTAAACTCAATGGAAAACAACAATTAGTTGTGAGCTGAAGCATGCCCCCTCCTGTGGTGCGCCAGTAATGGCCTTATTTACAGAACAAAAGTGCCTGCTCGCAGCTGATAATAGGGTGTTAGCTAAAATCCTTCAGTTCTCTCGACCCTTCTCTGGGTTCCGATGGTAGAAGTGTTGAAAGACCCTTCTCTGGGACTTCTAGTGTTAAATAGACAAAACACATACGTCCCGAGTAACGACGAGACGAGTCACAGGTGAGACGGATTAACACAAGACGTAACCGCACCCACGGATATCCACAGACGCAGACGACTAGATGTAGACAACGTAAACACATGCCCAAAAGGGAGGGGTCGGGGACCGCAACGTGACAAAGGAAAGATAAGACAAAAAAAAAATGTTAAAAGAAATTAAAGAGAAAAAGCATAATAAAATGATGACAAATTATAAAATAATAATAATGTAATAAAATAAATATTAAAATAAGATAAAATGTAACTAAATAAAATAATGATCGGGAAAACTATTTAAAATAATTAGAACAGAGTTAGCTACTCACACAGAGCGCGACCTTCACTCTTACTGATTTTCTGCGAACTGACTGCTCGTCAGCCCACAGTTATGCGCGGCCACCTGGTGCTCGACTCCCAGCCATGGGTGAAACTCCCAATCACTCAGTTACCCTGCCTGGTAACCACCAATGGTGCCACCTGTATACTGCCCCCCCCCCCCTCCCCCATGGAGTTCGACTGCCAAACCTCTCGACTCTTGTCGAGTTAGATCCCCTGATCCTGAGAGTTCTCTATGAACTGCGTCTGGCGTCTCCTGTGATGAGAGAGACAAAGTTTAACTAAAAGCAGATCTAAAGAGGAATGACTCTTCTTGGAGCAGTGAAGGGATGAAATGCCTCTGAGCTCTTCAGGAAGAGAGTTCCAGAGCTTTGGGCCATAGTAGCTAAAAGCCCCCTCGCCAGTCTTTAATCGGCTTTTAGGAATTACCAGTAGATTACTGTTTGAAGACCTGAGAGACCTGACGGGGACATATCTAACCATCATTTCACTGAGGTAAAGAGGAGCAAGACCATGAAGACATTTAACACTAGAGCTCCTAGAGAAGCGAAAAATTTCACAGGGCTTGGTAGGGTCCTGTTGTGATTTTCATCTTAATCCCTTCATAGTTTGTTTACATTACAGTATAGAATCAACAGCTTATCATAATTTATATATTTTGACAAGTCAAAGTATTAATCAAATCTCTAATATTAATCACTATATGTTTTGCTTACATTATATTATTGATCAAGTTGTTTGTTAGTAAGAATGACGGTGTAAGCGCTTGTGTGCCTTCCAATACACCATGCGTTTGCAGTAGGCTAAAAATGGGATGTGTAAGAGGAGGCCCACGGTGACCTTATGTGGTGAAGCCAGGTAGTAAGACCTCGCTTCCAGAATAGAGACAGCTGTAGGTTGAACTATGGAATGTATTGCAGCTCCTATGTTTAGAGGAAAGCATATATAGGGGTGAAAAGAGCAGACAGCTTCAGAGCTGCACATGGGGTGACATGATTAGGTAATGTGAGCTCTCCAGAGATCTCTGTATTACTATCTATCTATCTATATTTGTGTTAGAAGCATTTGATAGAAGCATTTGTGTTTCTGCTTGTTTGTGATCTAAACAGCAGGCTTGAATCTTGCTCTTTGTACATTTCTTATACTATCTATCTATCTATCTATCTATCTATCTATGTATCTATCTATATTTGTGTTAGAAGCATTTGATAGAAGCATTTGTGTTTCTGCTTGTTTGTGATCTAAACAGCAGGCTTGAATCTTGCTCTTTGTACATTTCTTATACTACCTCTCTATCTATCTATCTATCTATCTATCTATCTATCTATCTATCTATCTATCTATCTATCTATCTATCTATATTTGTGTTAGAAGCATTTGATAGAAGCATTTGTGTTTCTGCTTGTTTGTGATCTGTGATCTGTTTGACTTCTGGGTGCAGAGACTTTCTGGGTGAGGCTGCTGCCTCAGTCTTGCTCTGTGAATTAACATAATAATGGGTGATGTTTGGCTTTGCTAATTGCTGGCAAGAAGGAGAAGAAGGAGGGGTGATGTCCTGAGAATCCTGAATTCTCAGGAGCTCTAGTGTTAAAAACCATCACTAGAACCTTAAAATCTATTCTAAAAAAGCCTGCTTCCTGCTTTCCTCCTGTACAGACGCTTTTCTGTCAGCTCTGCCTGTCCTTTCATTTATTTGAGTTATATCTACAAGTTCAAGTTATTTTTACAAGTTAAAAGGATCCATTACTCGTTACTTCACTTGGTAAGCTTTTTTACATTCATCTATAAAGGATTATTTAGCATTTTTTACATTTCGACAGTCCGACACTGCGAGTGAACTGTTTTTTGCGCCTCATCCTTGTGAGTGGTTTTTGTGCACTGTTTTATCAGCAGCTGATATTGTTTTCTGCTGTGAAATACCTGCCAGAACTTATTGGGTGTTATTTTTGCACTTTGGATTTTTAACTTGGATATTTGAGCCTTGTGCCCGGTGCTTTTGCGATTATGGCTCATGCTTCCACATCATCTATTTGCTCTGAGTGTATCAAACTGTCTCAGAGGGTTGCAGAACTTCAGGAAAGAATCCATACCTTACATTCTATAAGGGAGGAGGAAGAATATCTGGACTCGATTCTTGCCACACAAACTGCTGACAAAACCGTCCCTGTGACTGGCAAAGAAAGAGACGTTTCTCTCCATTGTCGCTGGGATGTACTGGGGGCAAAGCCTAAGCTCATCTTGGCCTCAACTCCTAATCCCGTTAACAACAACAATGATAAGGGCTGTACTCTTGTTCGGGGGAAGGAATGTAGCAGAAACCAGCACAGCAGCGGCGGCAAGCAGCAATCTTCAGAACAGAACATTCTTCTCGATAACAGATATGAAGCTCTTGCCTCAACTGAAGTAGCAGAAACTGAGCAGTCTCATCACAACATACTGCCTCCCTCTCCAGGACATCAAGGACATCAAACGCACTCCAATCAGCATCAGAGATCCGACTCCAGTCTGGCTGCTAAGCTTGCAAATAACTCTGGCCATTCGCGGACCAACCACCAGGCTGCCAACTGTGTTAGCCAGCAGCATGCTAACAAGCATGCTAAGAGGGTTAGCCATCAGGATGCTAACCATGTTGGCCATCGGGGTGGTAACCATGTTGGCCATCGGGGTGGTAACCATGTTGGCCATCGGGGTGGTAACCATGTTGGCCATCGGGGTGGTAACCATGCTGGCCATCGGGGTGGTAACCATGTTGGCCATCGGGGTGGTAACCATGTTGGCCATCGGGGTGGTAACCATGTTGGCCATCGGGGTGGTAACCATGTTAGCCGCCGAGGCATTAACGGTGAAAGAAGACGAGGAACACCGCCACAGCCCAAAACGCTGCTAATTGGGGACTCAGTCATCAGAGATGTATGGAGCAACAGTATTAAGGTCTTTTGCTTTCCTCGTGTTACTGTCTGTGAAGTGATACCCATGATTCCACACATATTGCATGGCCATCCAGCCACAGAAAGACTGATTGTACATGTCGGCTCTAGCGATGTTTACAAACAACAGTCTGAGATACTGAAACAGGATTTTAACCATCTGCTCGACATTCTGGAGTTTTCCCGGTGTGAAGTGTTCATTTCTGGACCAATACCAACTGCACGTCGAGGCAGTGGTCACTTTACCAGACTGCTGGCTCTAAACAGCTGGCTCACTACAGCCTGTGCACATCGGAAGGTAAACTTCATTGACAATTTCAACATCTTTTGGGGGCGTCCTGAGCTTTTTAAACCTGATCAGCTTCACCCTAACAGGGCTGGGACTCAAATGCTTGTGGATAATCTAATGTATGGAATCACTCACATGCGGAATCTGCACCCAACCGCCAGCAGTAACGTCAGTAATGTCAGTCAAAGGAGCCCATCTCCTGTCAGAGAATCTGTCCACAGTCTCAGAGGTAAACTCCAGGAGATTGAAGAGGTTCCACAACACTACAGTCTGCAGTCTTGTAGGATCTCACCTACTTCTCCTGCACACTCAGTGATTTCTCAGGTCTGACACACTGGAACCCATGCTCCTAGTCAGTGCTACATTCCAGTTATTTTAAATAGCCGGTGGCATGGCTCTCAGAATCGAAATAAAAATGTAATCAGAAGAAAACATAAGGGTACAAAACATTGTAACAAACAAAATTTGATCCCAGTGAAATGCACAAGTGATGTAAGCGATGCTGATCAAACACATCAAGTCTTCAAAGTCTCCTTACTAAACGTCCGCTCACTCACAAACAAGTCTTTTGTAATAGCTAAATTAATTGAAGATTACTGTCTGGACTTTCTTTTTCTAACAGAGACTTGGCTTGATAGCAATGGAGCAATAGTGCTAAATGAAGCTTCACCTCCCGACTTTAACTATTTTAATGTCTCCAGGGTAAATAAGAGAGGTGGTGGTGTTGCATGTTTTTACCATAAAGCATTCCGCTGTAAGCAGATCTCATTAGGGGAACATCCTACGTTTGAATATCTGGCAGTACAACTCAATAGTACTTATTCAGTTCTTTTGATTGTTATCTATCATCCTCCCAGACTACATGCAGATTTTCTTGAAGATTTTGAAGAAATGCTTTCAAGGATTTTAATTGATTTTGATTATGTTTTAATTGCTGGGGATTTTAATATTCACATGGATATATCCACAAATCCAATCACTTCAGAATTCATGAGGATGCTTAACTCTTTTGATCTCATACAGCATGTATCAGGCTCAACTCATAAGCATGGCCACATCTTAGATTTGGTCATTTCTAAACGTATAGAGGTTAATAATACTGAAATTACTGATGTTGCAATCTCTGACCATTTTGGTGTATTTTTCAACATGTCATTATCTACTAGAACACTCAGTGAAAAGCGCACAATAACCAAGCGTTATCTCAGTGATGGCAGTGCCGTGGCCTTCACAGACATGATACAGTCCCTCCCTCCTCTCTCAGAAAATGGGAATGAGCTAGTTGAAACATTCACACACAGAGTTAGGAACTGTATTGATGCTGTGGCACCAAAGGTAACTAAAATAATCTCTGGTAAAATTAAGATGCCCTGGAGAAACACTCCATCTATTGTAAAATTTAGGCAAGATTGTAGGCAGGCTGAGAGACGTTGGCGAAAGTCAAAATTGCAAGTACATTTTGATATTTATAAAACAACATTGCAGAATTACAACAGTGAAGTGAAATCAGCAAGGAAAAACTATTTCTCTACCTTAATCAATTCATCCAATAATAACTCAGCTGTCTTGTTCAGAAGCATAGATCAGCTAGTAAACCCCACCTCCTGTGGCTTCCCTGAGACTGTTTCAGTTGAAAAATGTGAGGAGTTTGCTATATTTTTTAGGGACAAGATTACTAGTATAAGGCAGAACATAGTAACAAGCACTAATAGACCATCCACCCTTATATCAGTTACTCAGCCTAACTTTAATATGTCTTATTTCCAAGAAGTTGACATGGTAACACTACTTGATGTGATTTCATCACTAAAATCCTCTACTTGTGAACTGGACCCTTTACCAACAAGCTTTTTCAAGCAGGTTCTGAGCTCATTAGCAAATGAAGTTCTAACGATTGTTAATCAGTCTCTGCAATTGGGAGAATTCCCTAAAATTTTTAAAACTGCAATGGTTAAACCACTATTAAAGAACAGAAATCTTGATCCCACAATTCTTAATAATTATCGACCTATATCTAACCTTTCCTTTCTTAGCAAAATAATTGAAAAAATAGTGTCAATCCAGTTGAATGACTATGTCAAAGTAAATCAAATAAATGACACTTTTCAATCTGGTTTCAGAGCTCTCCACAGCACTGAAACAGCCCTAGTTAAGGTAGTAAATGACTTGAGATTGAATAAGGATGCAGGCAAACTCTCAGTCCTTTTTCTGCTAGATTTAAGCGCCGCTTTTGACACCGTTGATCATGAAATACTTCTTGATCGACTACAGAGCTGGGTAGGCCTTAGTGGCTTAGTCTTAGACTGGTTTAGATCGTACCTAACTGGGCGTGATTACTATGTAGCATTAGGTACCTCTTCCTCCACACATCAAAAAATAACTTGTGGCGTCCCCCAAGGATCAATTCTTGGGCCGTTACTATTCAACCTATATATGCTTCCGTTACCACACATCATTAATAAACATGGTATTAGTTATCATCAATATGCAGATGACACTCAACTTTATATTTCGCTAGAACCTAAAGCCCTAAAATCAATTTGCTCACTGTTTGACTGCATAGATGATATACAGACATGGATGTCTGACAATTTTCTGCAGTTAAATAAACAGAAGACAGAGGTTCTTGTTCTTGGCAGTGATTCACAAAGGAATGATGTCCAGACTTATTTAAATCAAATGAATCTGAAAGCCAGACAATGTGTTAAGAACCTGGGCGTCACCTTTGATAATGAGCTCAGCTTCAAATCACACATCATGACTACATGCAAGACAGCTTACTTTCATCTTCGGAACATCGCTAAGGTCCGAGATATGCTCTCTCCTGCTGACAGTGAAAAACTTGTCCATGCATTTATCACATCAAGGCTAGATTATTGTAACGCTGTTCTATCTGCTCTTCCAAAGAGCTCTATTTCGCACCTACAGCGAGTTCAGAACGCGGCTGCAAGGGTTCTGACCCGCAGGAGAAAGAGAGATCATATTACACCTGCACTCCACTCACTGCACTGGTTACCTGTCAGCTTTAGAATAGATTTTAAGGTTCTAGTCATGGTTTTTAAATGTCTTCATGGTCTTGCCTCTCTTTACCTCAGTGAAATGATGGTTAGATATGTTCCAGTCAGGTCTCTCAGGTCTTCAAACAGTAATCTACTGGTGATTCCTAAAAGCCGATTAAAGATTGGCGAGGGTGCTTTTAGCCACTATGGCCCAAAGCTCTGGAATTCTCTTCCTGAAGAGCTCAGAGGCATTTCATCCTTGCATAGTTTTAAGAGCAGTCTCAAAACATTCCTGTTTAGATCCGCTTTTAGTTAAGAAACTCTATCTTAATAGTTTTATCTTATTTACTTTACTTTTTATTATCTTACTTACTTCACTTTTTACTTTTTATGTTATTTTAATATTTTTATCTTTAATTTCTTTTAATATTTTCTTTTTGTCTTTTTGTCTTTGTCTTATCTCCTTTTAATGTTTCTTTTATGTATACTGTAAAGCACTTTGAGTTACATGTATGTATGAAAGGTGCTATACAAATAAAGATTATTATTATATTATTATTATAAAGCTAACAGGTAACAGTGCAGTGAGTGGAGTGCAGGTGTAATATGATCTCTCTTTCTCTTGTGGGTCAGAACCCTTGCAGCAGCGTTCTGAACTTGCTGTAAGTGAGAAATAGAGCTCTTTGGAAGAGCAGATAGAACAGCATTACAATAATCTAGCCTTGATGTGATAAATGCATGGACAAGTTTTTCACCATCAGCAGGAGAGAGCATATCTCGGACCTTAGCGATGTTTCGGAGGTGAAAATAAGCTGTCTTGCATGTAGTCATGATGTGTGATTTGAAGCTGAGCTCATTATCAAAGGTGACGCCCAGGTTCTTAACACATTGTCTGGCATTCAGATTCATTTGATTTAAATAAGTCTGGACATCATTCCTTTGTGGATCACTGTCAAAATCAAGAACCTCTGTCTTCTCAACTTTATTTAGTTGGAGAAAATTGTCAGACATCCATGTCTGTATATCATCTATGCAGTCAAACAGTGAGCAAATTGATTTAGGGCTTTAGGTTCTAGAGAAATATAAATTTGAGTGTCATCTGCATATTGATGATAACTAATACCATGTTTATTAATGATATGTGGTAACGAAAGCATATATAGGTTGAATAGTAACGGCCCAAAAATTGATGCTTGGGGGACGCCACAAGTTATTTTTTGACGTGTGGAGGAAGAGGTACCTAATGCTACATAGTAATCACGCCCAGTTAGATACGATCTAAACCAGTCTAAGACTAAACCACTAAGGCCTACCCAGCTCTGTAGTCGATCAAGAAGTATTTCATGATCAACGGTGTCAAAAGCAGCGCTTAAATCTAGCAGAAAAAGGACTGAGAGTTTGCCTGCATCCTTACTCAATCTCATTTACTACCTTAACTAGGGCTGTTTCAGTGCTGTGGAGAGCTCTGAAACCAGACTGAAAAGTGTCATTTAATTGATTTACTTGATGACATAATAATTCAACTGGATTGACACAACTGGATTTTTTTGCTTGATAAAGCAATTTGTCTTACTAAGCATTGTGAGTTTAAGATTATTTTGCTTATTTGAAGGACAATGACCTTTATCAGTCTAAGTTAGAAATGCTATGCTATTTTAAGTCATTTAGAGCACGAAACAAGCAGAAATATCACTCATTGAGTTATTATGATTAAAGAGTCCATTCTCAGGGTATTAAATTAGTGTTTTTTTTTTACTTATTTAAAAAAATACCTTTCTCTTACAATGTTTTACATCAAGGATTTTGAAATTCGAGAAAAACAAAAAGCAGAGCAATGTATATAATAACACGTGCATTATAAACACAGATGCTAGAACACTAGAACATATAGCTACAGACTCTTGGTTACAAAATTCACAAACAGGAATCTGATCTGTCTACCAATACCAATGCAGTCATTAAGAGTGTAATATAAATTATTTACAACAAAACATAAGTTTACACAGTTAAGCCTATGAATTTGATGCTTTGTAGAGCCCTATGATATAACCAATGTAATACTTCATAGGAACATAGACATTTTGCTCTTTGCAAAATGTTGTGTAAAGCCCTATCCGGACGGGATTAGTTTTTCAGGGGGACGTCTGTGAAAAATATTTCACCCTTGTACTCAGTGATAAAACTCTTGCATCCGGACAGCAATTGAAAAAACAGGAGGACCCGTGAGTTTTTGGCTTTCTCGGTCACATGACATCGCCTTGTCACGTGATAGCATGTTTAATAATGTCACACTGCCAACTCTGATGATTCCTTTTTAACTTTTAACTTTACTACTGTTCAGTTCAGCATTTAAGATCTCCGTTTAAGTTAAGCTATTTTGTTAAACCAATACAGAAAACACATTATAAAAAATCGCTAATGAATGTAAATAGCTAAATAAATCCATTAAATAAAATAAAATAAATCCATTAAAAAATCCAGTAAATCCATTTTCGCTCGCCGCTGTCTTTACGTGGATCTCCGTGAAAACGCGCGCCCAACGTGTAACTACGGTGCATGGCAGTGGACATATAGCTGTTTTATTAAACGCGATGTGATGTCTGCATGTATAAACTCAGACATGTGGATCCGGACTAAAATTACCAGACGACCACGGAGTACAGCGAAAAACAGTAGGTAATTCCGCCTGTAATTTTCTCTGAGGACGTCTGAGAAAAACACGGACATGCTCGTTCCGGACGGGATTAAAATCACAGAGGACCCCCCGTAAAAGAGAAAATTACCCCAGGACCCCCTGAGAAACTAATCCTGTCCGGATAGGGCTTAAGAGGTGAAATCAACAAGATGTTGAGAAGCAAAAAGCGTTGTATAGGAGTTCCCAACTTGTTCGAAATAAGGAGGGGATCATAATAATATTGTTTAATGGTATGCTTTAATTAATTTTTTTTTTATATATTAACGATGTTATAAATGCTAATAATTCTGTTTACTCAAACAGTTTAAAAAAACGTGCTGTATAATCAAATGAGTACATATATTTAAATATATACCTATTTTATAACCTGAGATGGTACATACCTAGAGATCGCGCCAGAAGGTTTGCGCCTTCTCCACATACTTGCTTCAGCATAATTGAAACATCGACATGGACACATTAGATGAGATTTCCACAGCGACGCTTAAAGGTAATGAGTTAAATTATTTTAAATTAGAATCGTTAATTAAATAAGTTGTGTTGTGAGCTGTAGTATTAATATACCATATCGTTCACTTTGATGGGTGGTTAGATAGCTAGCTAATTAACAGGCCTTCAAAGCTAAGCCAGCTATCCAGCTAACCAATAGCTTACCTTAAAATCAGCTACATAGCTAAATTCCAGTGTTCTGAAATGTAGGTAAATGTATTCAGTAAAACTTTTGTTTCTCAGTTAAATATTACAAAAATAATATGTCTTTGCATTGTATCTAGCTAATGAATTTCAAACACAAATTATTAGTCAGCACACATTCCTGCTAGCTAGCTACGTGTTTAGCTCTGTGGAATCGCTCGAGCCCGTAGTTTCAGGCTATCAGCTATTTGGCCAACACAATATGTGATGCAATAGAACGAAACTAGAATATTAGCTAGCTAGCTAGGATAGTTTTCATCACAACATTATTAACTAGCTTGCTAACTATAACAGCTAAGTAATCGAGAATTTTCGTCACATTGAGGGGATAGGGAGCACCTAGACCGTGATCGTAAGTTGCCTTTGGCACTAAATAAGCTGTCATGGAGCATGACACATGCGACCTGAGAGCAGGTTTTAAATTCACAACCAAAGAAATATTTAGCTTAGCTAGCGTTCTAAGATTGTCATGAACACTACAATCACAGTCTAAACGCGATTTTACCTAGACACTAGCTATTTATTTAATTCTGTGTATTGTGTAAATCATTTAACTGGAGTTCTGAATAAATTTTTTTCTGTAGCCTGATAATTATTTGAATGTTCCTTAAATGTCTTTAAATCACTTGCTAGTTCTGCTCTTTAAAAATAACAGAAATAAGCAAAGTAGTAGATGTGTGGGGCATACAAGTGTTTTCTTACACTTGTGTGTCACAAAGCTACCTGTAATGTAGTGAATACCTATAGTAGAATTTCCCTATGTTCTCTGTTTTGGACAATGTACAGCTGCTAATATCACAGAAGCTCAACTAGCAGAACTCACCCGTGATGACATCAGAGATCTGTTACCAGGTCCTAAACATTTCTTTAGGAGGAAAGCCATATGGAGCGTGGCTCATCAGGAGGAAGAGGTACATATTACAGACTTATGATTTTTTTGTAGTTATAGGTAAGTTATAGGTCAAGATAAGTAATACATTGTATGAGTATTATCTGCTTCTCCTTTTATGCTTTCAGAGTTCTAATCTTGGCACCTCTAGAGCCAAGGTCACTGAACCAAGTACTTCATGTTCCAGTGGTCCAAGTGTTTCCATCAGTTCTACACCAAGTCCATCCAAAATCATGAAAACACCCAGCCTTGAGTATGTACTGTATACAGACTCTGAATTGGAACAAGCAAGAAAGCATTATTTTGAACAACAACTGGCTGGGAAAGAACAAGAGTGCGTCCTTTCCAAGGAACTTCGATGTCGACTGATTCGGAAGACGGTGACCAACATGATATCTGTTTTGAGAGCTACAGTGGACGACTTTGCTTATCCATCAAAACATGACATAATTGCGATGGCCAGACGTTTGGTGGAGTACTTCCCTATGTTGCGTGACCGTTCAGTATTTTGTAAATTTGAATGGGTGAGTATGTTACAAATTACCGTAGATTACTTCAAGATAGTGTTAGTACATCTCAACATTGTTTGAATGTCGGAGTCTAAAATTGAGAAATTTTCATGTTATGGTAGGAAACTGTTACTAGACTGCTGATGAAAAGACTGGAGAACGTGAGGACCCCTCGGAAGTCCCGTTCATCTGAAAAGAATAAAAGCAGTTCTGGAATGAATAAAAATACTGCAAAGAGACAACACCTTGAATTTGGATCTGGATCAATGGACAATCTGTCCAGTATGTCAGCAGATGAATGTGATGCAGATTCCAGTGGATCCATTGTTCTTAACAAGTCTCCATTCAGATCCAGCACCCCTGAGACCAGTGAGCAGGATGAAGGCTGTAAGCGCATTATTTAATAATAAAATGAAAAATGTTTATTTTGGGTGGGTGTGTGTGTGTGTGTGTGTGTGTGTGGGGGGGGGTGCTCCTCTATTAGGCCCTCCAAAAGTTACACAGCAAATTCAATTTGTCACTGAAATGTTTGATTAATTGCATTTGCTTTGCAGCAGATCAAAATGGTCAAGACAGTCAGCAAACCCAGGCACGACACTACAGAACATTCCAGGAAATCTACAAAACAAAAAAGCCAAATAAGAGTGCTGTGAGTCAACTGCTTGACTTGGAATTCCAGTCTCGAAGGGCCTTTATTGATGCAGATGTCATGAAGGAACAAGACAGGCCTACCAAAATCTTTGAGGCATACCCTTGTTTCAAAGAAATTGATCATGTAAGTTGTTCACATTCACAAACAGGTGGTGGCTTCTCCACTTGGGTTTTTTTGTGTATGTATGTTGATCTAGTTTATTTGAAGCTGGAACACCAGCTGAGGCACACTGATCTGGTGATTTATTGACGATATAAGACTGTTCTGTACTGCCTATGTTAACCACACACATGAAAAAGAGCAACAAGGTCACCAGTTTATTAATTTTGACTTCAGTTGCTTTCTTAATGTAGTTTGTGAGTAGCATGTAGTTTCAATAATAGCATAGACTTTGCAGCATTTACACCATGGTAAACGCTTTTTACAGATTGTTAGAGAATTGTTCAAATTTTAATCGTTCCACTGTTTTAAGACACAATGAGGGATTATAGGAAAATAGAGAAGATTCCACTCTAGTCATCAAATATTTGATGTTATTTGTGCTTGTTTACAGGTTATGGATGTAGGAGTGCTCAGATGTGTTCCTGTGGGGGATGCAGGATCTGGTGTTCTTCCTAAAACCATGGGGGGCAACAGATGGTGGTTTACCTCAAGAGGTTCCCAGAGCAATGGGATAAAACTGACCATTTGTATTTTAGTTATGTCAGTATGTTTGTGTGGCATGTTTAGTCTTATTTTGCAGCTTGTTGTGTACTGGGTAAAGGTTATGCTAACAGGATAAGAGTTCCATCACTCCCTGATAAGGTTTGTAGACTTCACCCCAAAGGGGACAGTCCTGTATGGAATGCACACTGTATGCAAATGTACTCTGATGTCTTTACCAGCAACCTGATTCCCATTGGTTAACCTGGTTTTTGTGACTGCTGTCCCTTTGAGATGCTGGGGGGATATAAAAAGAGAAGTTTGTGGGTGCAGGTTCTCTTCTTTCATCTGGGCTCTTTCTTTCATCTCGGCTCTTCTCTCTTTGCTTCCTTTGGGGTCCTTCTCCGTGAGGCAGCCTGCACCGGTTGGTATCTCTGTTTCCATTAGGTATTATTGTTACTTTAGTCTAGTATGGTTGTTATTGTTTTATATTTTGTTGGTTATTGAATAAATCTGGTTAATTGTGTAGCCACGGTCTTCCTTGATTATAGCTATACTGGGCCAGATGAGCTCATTATTAGTATCAGTTAAAAGGTAAATCAATGCTAATGCCAATTCCCTCTAAAGTATCCCATCTGCTACGCATGTTTATGATAAACCTCTGACAAAGCAGGCTATTGTTTATAGCAAGGTACTTTATAAAGTTGGTTAGGTATATTCTATAACCTGTACTGATCTATTCAAGAAGTGAGTTCTTTTAGATTCTTACCAACTATAATTTGGAGTCAGATATTTAAGTTTTATGCACGTCAATCCTTCTTCTGCACCTATTTCCGTCCTTGGTTGTAGGCAAGCAGGTAGGTTAGTTATATCTCATAACTATAACCCCTACAGAATTTGGTGACCCCGACGTGATATGGTACAAGTACAGAAATTTGTGCACTAGTGTGATCCAGTACTAGTACAAAGTAACCAGTTTACAGTTTTGCAAGCAGATAACGACCATCCGCCCGGATTGCTGTCTGTGATTCACACCTATGTTGCTGCATCTTTGGGTTTGGTCTCTTCTGAGGTAAGACAAATACACCCTTCTTTTTAGCAGCAGGGAAAACATAGGTGCACCATACAGACACATTTGTAGAACGGGTCGGAATACCCACCGAGTAGCAGGCGTGCCGACACGTGCAAAAAGACAAGGATTTTAGCTTGTATACACAATGGCTCAGGGATATGCTAGTGTAGAAGAGCAGGCCTTCATGGAGGATTGGGCTTTGGAGTTAAAACAAACTCTGGTTAGCATGCGCATCAAAGGATTGTCGCTAAATGCTAGCAATGAGTTCATTTTAAATTGGCTCTCATCTGAGGGTTGTAAGCTTAGCACTAGGAGTAAACTCCAACATATTTTACTGAAAAAGCCTAAGCAACACAAACTATTAGCCGCCACAGGCTATTTAGTCCTCCGCAACAGCCTAAACTCTTTAGAGCAACACAAGAAAGCACTGGACAGTATGCGCAACTTGGAAAGCATCCGATCTGAGGAGATCAGGAGAATGCGTTTACAAATAGACAGCTTTGCATATGATAAGCTAACTTGGGCACGCCAGAGTGAGGCATTCACTAGGCAAATAGCTAGTCTCCAAAGTAAGTTGAGAGCAGGTACGAACTATGCCTCAACTTTGGAGAAATGCTGTGATAATGCTGGAATTCCTGTGGCTGCTGTGCGACAGATCTTTAACCCTCAATCTCAAATCATGCCTTTGTTGGATGATACTGAGGGTGATGAAGATGTTATGTTAATGGCCTTTGCTAACAGTGGATTAGACCAGGCCCGCCAGCAGGGGGTTGTGTTACCATCCCCACCAGCACCAGTCCTTGCACCTGGGTTAGTGCCACGGCCTCATACAGATAGTGTTTATCAGCAGTCTCCAGCTGAGATACCACAGCTAGCTGAAGCAGCTGGGTTTGGCCAGGCTGTGGGGTCAAAGCCCATACCCCCACTTGCAGATTTGGTTAAGGAAGACCATTTGGCCGTAAGCCCAAGAAAATGGAGACAAGACAAAAGCAGTCAGGTGCTCGCAGCAGCAATTCCAGGGTTACCTGAGCACAGGGAGCGTAGTCCTATTTGCACCAGGTCTAAAACTGCTAGTGCATCTAAAGTAGCCGTCATTAAAACAATGACAGATCCTAACGGGGAACGCTTCAATGTTAGCCGACAGCTAACTTTTCATGAATGTGCAGCACATTCCAGCGTTGTTGGGATGCTTCCCTGTAAAGGTCCATTTGAGCCATACTGGAGTGCATTAATGCGTCAAGCTAGCGCTTTTAGCTTAGAACCAAAGGACATTTGGCAAATAGCTCTCACAACTATCCCTCCAGAGCTAATATCTAAAGCTCCAGAACAACTTCTGGATGGGAGAATCATGACTCCCTTTCTGGGAGAAACACACACGGATGTGTTAGCCAGACTGAAAGATACCCTTCTAGATATTAGGGGTACAGTTCCGTCAGCTTGGGATAAGATTATTGATGCAAAACAAGGGAAAGAACCGTTTGAACAGTTTGCAGAGCGCCTTTGGGTAGTTTTTAGAGAGTATTCAGGAATTGAAGAGCCAACTAAGGATAATGAAATCCTGCTACAACTCCTTAAAAATAATGCAGGTCCACATGTGCAGCAGGCACTAAGTCATGGAGCAAATCCTCAAGATAACACCTTTGACTCCATAGTCAGGTGGGTTATGGGGATGGAGAGTCGCTTGAAAACAAACAAGAGACCTCTTGCAACAGTTCAGTGGGTAGCTGAGGGTGAAGTCCCTAGCAAACCAAGTACGCCTACTTTTGAGAAACGTTGCAAATTTTGTAACAAGGTAGGACATGTAATTGAGGACTGTTTCAAGCTAAACAAACAGAAGTTTAAAAAGGCACATAAGCCAAAGGAACGACAGGAGGCTAGACCTACTGGTGAATATCAGACGTTAAGAGAGCAGCTTGCACTGATCAGTCAGCAGTTAGATGCTGTACAAGCGAAGTTCATAACATCTGACCTCAAAAACCGGTCAGATAGAAACAGTGGTCCTCAATAAGGGTGCGTGGCCTCCATTCCTGTCGGCAGTAATATCCATCATGGTAATCGTATCAAAAATTAGAGCTAACCTTGGAGGCCGGTTATGATTTTTCGCTTGTTGATACGGGAGCTGCCTCTTCATGTACAGATCCTACACTTCCACTGACTGATGAGCCCACAGTGTTAATTGTCTTATGAGCCGTTCCTTTAAGGGCCACAGGTATCAGCCCTTATGAGCTTATGACAGGAAGAGTCATGAAGCTTCCCATTGATCCAGAGGAACATAGTGAGTAAATGTAGAGCATGTTGTTCTGTTATCATTCTCACATTCACAGACTCACTACTGCAGTTCCATGGATCCCTGATGCTAGGACGGTGACCAAAGAAACCTGCATTGAGCTAGGACAGCGAGTCAAATTGAGCCACATGCTCGGATGTGGGAGATGGGTATGGAAGTATTTCAAGGGGCCATTCACACCAAATTCACTGACAATTTTACCTAAGCAAATAGTTACATGGCCTCCTGGTGTAGCACCAGAACCAAATTGTATAACTCAAATTTGCTGTAATTCAGGTTCCACCCATCCTCCTACAATTAGTTTTTCTATCCCTACTATCCATGTTCCAAGCCAAGCCAATTCTACAACATGGATAAAACTAAAATCAATTGAGGGTCAAGAAGCAGGTGTTTTAAGCACATTATACAAGCGAGGAAATAATGGAGTAGATCCTCGGAAGTGCTATAACACAAAAGAACTTGAACCTGCCATGTATGAGTGCACACATATAGAACCACTCAATTCTACACACAACACATATACATCCCATCTTTTTAATCTCTCCACAGGATTATTCTATTACTCCCAAACCTTTTGTTTGGACAAAACGTCGGGAAGGCATGTATTGTGTTGGTAGGTGTGAAGCTGACCTAAATTTGTGGACAGGTGCAGAAAATTGCACATGGACACGTAAATATTGTTTCAATTTAACGACATGCGGCTACCACAAACCAACACAGTGTCCAAATACATACCCTGTCCCTCTAGCTGGTCTTATTAGAGGAAACATTAATAAGACTCTATTGCATGATGTAAACCTTGTTATGGTTCATGTTAGTTACAATATTTCAAATATCCTCTCAGCTTATCTGACACATTGTAAAGCCTACACTAAAACATACACATGGCTCAAAACTCAAATTGAAGATTTGGTGTATGACTACAAAAGCAGATTAGCTGTCCAAATTCCATACTCACAGTCACGCATGAAGCGAGATCTATTCTCGGACATCACTAGATTATTTGGTAGTAGTAATTCACTAATGAACACATACCAAATTTCCAATCACAGTATACATCTTGGCTTACCAATCAGTTTGCAACTGGTTTTCAACATCTGACTAATGGTGAAGATAACATTATTAAAGCAGTAAAGTCAGAAGCTCAAGCTTTGTTACACCTTAGTCATATGATTTTTAACCAAACACACACCTTAGAGCTTGATTTTGCATGCAGATCTTATGATCAAGATCTGTTTACAACAGCAAGGCAGGAGGTATTGGATCTCTGATTCCAGAAATCACCACGTCATGCCTTAGCTGATTTGATTGAAATGCTTGATCTTGATCGTTGGTTTAAATCAATTTCTATGAAAACCATTTATTATGCTGAACTTCTTACAACTATTATGATGTACAATGGAAACGAGTGCCCCGGTTGTATTGGTTTTTATGCAACTTATCCTTTTATTCACCCTGAGCAAATTTTTCCAGATTCCACCACTATACGTTCATTGGGTACGGTTATCAGGGATCAGGTTGTCAAATGGGATCAGGTGACTGGTTATATGACTGTAAAGGGTTCTGAAATGTTGCTTACTACACGTTCTTGCTGCCATGAAACATCCAGTTATGTAATCTGTACATGCAAAACATTACAACCTGTCTCTTCAAATGATACTAAGTTGATCAATGTTCATTCATTGCATGGATACTCTGATGCAGTCCAAGTGTCACACACCCAGTGGTGTGTGATTTGTGAAATGACATCTTTCAGTTATGGGGGTCTTCTGTGCCCTGCCAATCACTCGTTCTGTCTAGAGGTGAGAGATGACTTCACAATGGGACCTTTAAGCATTCTGGGTAGGATACCAATGGACACTGATGTTTCTCCATGGTGGGAAGACACTTTCTATGAGGAAAGCACAAAACCTCTCACAGACACTGTACAGCTGGTTCAGCGCCTGATTCAGACAACCAGCTATCATCTTCGTCAAGCACAAGTGGAAGTGCATCTCGCCAGTGAGACGGTGAGAATCCTGACCAGTGCTTCAACCCTTTCAGCGGAGTACATGTATACCTGGTGGGACTGGGTTTTCCGAGGATGCGTCCTGGCCAGTTCTTTAATACTCGCCATCACCCTGATCCAGTTCTGCTATTTCAGGAAGCACATCACTGCCCTTCGCTCCACTATGACAGAGACACTCACTCTCGGGTCAATCCTTCTTCTGCACCTATTTCCGTCCTTGGTTGTAGGCAAGCAGGTAGGTTAGTTATATCTCATAACTATAACCCCTACATGGATGAGTTGGGGAGAATTCTTCAACCAAGCAATCAAAACTACTGTCACGGTCACAGCCCCGGACCCTTGGGTGTGGGTTGTTTGTGAGCGTGTGCGTAGTCTCACCTGTGCCTTGTCTCGAGATCACGAGGGTCTGTGTTAAGTGCTCCAGGGTTCTTCAAACCACATCAGCAAGCATCTGTTGTGACTTCTGTATTGGTTTCAACATTGCCTGAAGTCGCACAGCATTACATTAAATGGAAGACGGACTGTAATTATATATATAGAACATCAAGGGTTACCATTGATGGTACTGATTTTTTTGTTGGCACGTTTGTTTCTACAGATGTGGAGGGCGGCTTGCCTCAGTTTAGTAAGATTGAAGATATCCTACTTGAAAATAATGACGTGGCCTTTCTGTGCAGACAACACAAGTCTAATTACATAGAACACATAAGGGCATATAAATTGGCTCCAGATGAACTGACTATTTGCACTGTGTCAGAATTGAATGACATTTGTCCCCTTTCAGCTTATAGTGTAGAAGGCCAGTTGCTGTTGACGACAAAGAGGTTTCTGCCAGTACATTGAAAAGGTATGGCTTCCTCGACCTCAACTTTTATTTTCTTTTATCCATTCCTAGTGAGTAGTTTTACACAAGAATAAAATGATGTACAACTTGTTGAATATTATTGAATGCATGCAATATGAAGTCATTTATCTGAAACATCATAATGATAGTGTTTCATTGTTTGCCTCCCATAGATGGCAGAGCCTGACAGAATGTTATTAAGGGTCTTCATTGCTACAGATATTGCCCATAAGATGGTGCTTGCTACACGGCCCACATCAGTGGAGGAGCTAATCACTATAACACGAGAGAAATATAAACCTCATCTTGATTTTGATTTCACTCTACAATACGAAGACCCCGACTTTGGAGGACATCTCTGTGTTCTGTTGGACATTACAGAACTTCCACAGAAAGCTGTACTAAGAATTCTCAGATCAGAGAGTGACTCTAGCTCAACTGGAACCTCGGACACAGAATTGCTTCCCCATGCCCTGGCACGTATGCAGAGTTGGCCTGATGTGTTTCCAGTACCCATTTTTTCTTATGATGTCGAGTACTGCCTTGAAGCTGGAAATACAGAATATCCAAATGCTAGAAAGATGTTGAAACTAACAAGAGCTCAAAAGCATGACATCTTGGAGAACATGGCCAAAACCATGCACTCTTTCAAGGCGTACCCTAGTGATAAAGAAATCGCAAGAGCTGCTGAAGCTCTTGTTACCAAACATCCTTGCCTTACAGAGCCAGGAAGACACTGTGGGTGGTATGGCTGGAAGATGAGCCTAAAATTCAAGATGGGTAACTATCGCACCAAACTAAGCAGGTCTGGATGTAATGAAGTGGCTGTTAACTCTGGTAAGAGGAGCCGAAATAACCCAGAGAGTGAGTCACCCCACTGCAACATCAAAAAAGCTTGTCGAGCTGAGGTGAACTATTTACCAAATTTCCCAAGAGGAGAGGATGCCTCAAGTCTGGAGCGACTAAGATTGCAAGTAGTAGAAGAAGTATCAAAGGTGGACAGAAATCTACAGATGAGACTAATGCAAACTACATATGCGTTACGCCAGAAAAAGATCATTGTCGACAACCCATCCCAATCGGTCAAGGACTTTCTGGAAAATTGGCCTGCGCTTCAATTAGAGTCACAGGTGAATTCTTTTCATTTGGTGTATTCATCTATCCTCATATTGGTGTTTGTAGAATCAGATTTCTAGAAAATTTACTTCATTGAAAACTCATCTTCACAATCTTCTGTAATCCAAGGTCTGTGACATGACATAGGAATTTCCATTAATAAACTAATTTTAAATGCAGATTGTAATGCGTTGCACAATTGAACATTAATCCAATTTGTATTCACCTATTGCTGAATGTTTAGGTTTGCGCAGAATTTCACAGGATCACAAATATCAACTTGCGAAACAAATTCTATGCAGAGTTGGACAAGCATACACCAAGACTATTGGCTGTCTACCGGCAGAAGGCTGCACGTACTGGCAAGACTGCTGAAGCTCTGAGGAGCATATTTAGTGCTTATGATCTTCTGGTAAGAGACCATATTTGGTATTAATTTTAACGAAGATATTGCACAAAAGTTTCTGATTTGCTGTTTTTCCTCTGCTTCTCTGTTGTTTCCTCTGCCTGTTTCTTCCTATCCTGCATCTCCTGCTCCTTCTGTTTTACTCTTCTCCATTCTGCTTCTTCTCATTCCCTCATCTAATCTAAAGAGTTTCACATCTATTTACAGGAGCAATGTGATGTTAACCACAGACGTACTGTTGCACTTCGAGCCCTCCCTGTGTTCCTTTGTGAAAATGACTCTGCTTTTTTCAGGACTTGCAACGTAAGTTATTAAATATTTACAGGATGATATTAACAAATATTGCAGGATACCCTTTTATTTTATAAACGCAATGGAATGACATCTGAATACCCCAGCAAGTAAAGGCTCTAAGAAGCAACCATACTTTGTTCCTGAAATAAGTGTGTCCTACGTGCCCAAGTACTTAAAGTACAAGGAGTATTTTTTTTTCCCCCTCACAACAGGGAAAAACTCAGTTTTAGTCTCGGCACTGCCACTACTTAACCAACTTTTTTTTTTTATCTAAAACCCTCGTGTTTTACATTTGAAAACATCCCACCAACACCACAAAATCTGTGTATGCTTAGTTCTGCTTTGGAAAGAAAGCACAAGTTGGAAGAAAGAAACAACAATAATTCCATTTATTTTTCTATGTGTGTTTACTATTTGTTTGTTTTATTTAATTTATTTTCCAGGCTGAGGGAGAGAGTGAACCGGACATTGCAGACTTGGCAGTTGGTCTTCTCAGCATAGGTAATGAAGACCAGAGTTCCCGTGTTCATTTCAGCCCGGCAAGTGACATACTGGCTTATTCTCATGTGCTCTATTCATTAAACCCAATGGGCAATATTGAAGCCTGCAAAAATTGAGGTCATGCAGATTTATTTATTTATTTTATTTTTTGTACCATTAGTCAATAATGTGATTGTCACAAGCCTATACAAAGCCATACATTTTATTTATTTAGTTTTGTTTAAAGTGTTTAGTTTGTGCTTAAATGTGTTTTAGCTTCAGCGCAAAGTTTTATTGCACCTCAGCAGGTGTGTTATATATTTGTTGAAATGACTGTGTAAATGGTGTAAAAAGGGTATTGTGTAAATGTACACAATAACTTGCATTTGTTAAAATAAAAGGTTAATTTGAGCACATTAAAGTTTCCTTGTTTTATATTTATTTTTTATGAAGGTATTTTGAGTTAAGTTTACTCAATTACTTTGTGGTAATTAGTTTCCTCAAGTATTTTATGTTATGTATTAGACATATATGAGTATTCACTATTTGAAATGTTTGAGTAAATGAAGAGTCTGTCTGATATAATATTTTTAACTTAAACTTAATACATCCTTTTGAGTATTCCAAACTAATAAAATATATACGTTTTAAGTTCAATAAAATTAACAGTATAGTTAAGAAATAGTATAGTATAGTTTAATATTAAGTACAGTGTATACAGTTATTTTAAGTAAAGTTACACTGAATTTATATAGTTCTAAAAATGTAATAACATTGAGTACAACCTAATCAGTCTTTCAGTGCACAATTCAGTGCACATAAAAACTTTATATTCTTTGCACTTGAAATAATAGAGTTTGTCTACTTAAATAGTTTGTGGTAATCAGTTTCCTCAAAAATTTTAAGTTAACTGAACTTATTCGGGTTTACAGTATGTCTTTGTATAGCCTCTCGTCGTATGTTGTGGTTCTTTGTGTATGATCATCTGTCTCATATGCTTTATATAAATCTAGCTGTTTTGAGTTTCCTTGATTGTGTTTTACCATGCCACGCAAGAGTAGATTTATCCGTGTGCACTGTAAACCCGAATATGTTCAATGAACCCAAAACATTTGGGGTAACACGTTGCCTCAAAAAAACTGATTTCTTAACCATTGAATAAACGTAAAAGTTAAGGTTGACTGTACCATCATTTTAAGGTACACTGCATTGTTTGATTCAGTACAATAAACTATTCTCTCGTGTTATACTAATTTATACTTATTAGTTAGGTTGAAATATTTTTTTGTTTACTTAATTTAATATTATTTGTTATTTTTTCCAAACCTTTTAATTTTGCCCGTGCTAAATATGCACTTCTTTTTACTACTAAACATGGGGTTGGGGTAATATGTGAATCTACACACCTAGATATATTTGTATGTACTTCCACATTTATATAGCATTTTTTTTATAAAGTTGTGGGTTCAACACTAAATGGGGGAAACCCTGCCAAACTAGAACATGCATACTTAAACAATTCCAAAATAACAGCACATCTATTGCTGTATTGCTATGAATAAAAATAATAAAAAAAAAACAGATTGACTGGTTTTTGAAGGTTTATTGTAATGTCATGTAAAAACTGACAAACAAGAAAGCCATTCTACATTAGAGACATTATATATAACAAAGGGATTTTAGACTGGTTAAGATTGAGATTTACACACATGCTACTGAATAAAGGATTTCCCACTACTGTGGCAGCAGCCTCCTCCCCCCACCTCTACAATGACTGTAGAGGTGATGGGTGCTACTACAGCAGTGACGAATACTCTAAACAGTAGCATGTGTGCAAATCTCAATCTTGACCAGTATATTACACACCAAACTATCTGGAAACATGGTGGGAAGTGTTAAATACCAACCTGAAGTGACCTTACATGGCCAGCTGATTAGACAAAGTCAACACTTTTCCCTTCAACTCCTTCCTCCCAAAACCCAAGAAAACCTGCTGAACAAACTGGAATGTGTTTACCATGCATTTTGGGTAGTTTAGATGAAGTGCGTATGTCAAGCCAAAGAGTAGGCACATGGCCTGGGGCAAGTTGATGATATTGTCCATCACAATAATCCCTTCCAGAACCACACCCAGGGAGGACGGGTTTAGGGGATGTTGTGCAACACCATCATGATGTATAGCGAGGATTCCAATTGGGATGTGTTTGTAGGTGTCCTCATCATCCACAGCCTAGAAATGAAAATGAAAAGAAAGAAAAAAAAAAAAGTTGTTTTACTCTGAGAACAGAACGCTGTATTTACAATAAAAGGGTTAATCACAGATAGCTATGATGGACTACAGGTAACCTAGAATGGTTAACTAGCAGCTTAGCTGAAAAGTTCGCCTTTACTTGCTGAATGGCCTAAAACTATACGCCGCTAAAATAACCAGGCCGGCGATACCACTTCACAAAGACTAGAAAATGATTCGCGATAATAATCTCAAATAAACAACAACGTGTTAACCATTGGAGACAAACAAGCAAGACGCAATGAAATGGCTACCTAACATTGCATGGTGCACATGCTCATAGCAGCTAGCTGCTTAGCTGGAAAACGTTTCTGATAATTTTCAAGTATAACAGAACATACGCAAAGCTGAAAACAATACGCAACCCAATGATAAATAATAACCCAACGAAAATGCGTTGTGGTCATAGCATAAACTAAACAATGGCACGATAGCACTTACGAGAGACAAGAGATACTGAAGTGACTAGACAACACAGTAACACAAACTGAAATGACTGACCGAAAACGGTGAATCGCGCGCACTTACCGTTCCTTGTCTTCTTTCCCTCCTTTTCTTCCTCCTCTCATTTGTCATTGTTATATTTCCCCCTTCCCCCTCGCTCTTTGTCCTCAAATGCTCACACCTCCGCACGATATCGCTTCAGAAACTTTGCGGAGCGGGGCAAATGTATCTGGCTTTCAAACTAGCCAATGAAATCTTTCCATTTAGCAATGGTACCAAATTGTTTGATTAATTCAGTCCAAAGCTACAGGTTGTATGTACAAAGTGGTCAAAAAAGTTCAGTTTATCTAAAATGTTTGGGTTTCAAACGGGAAATCATTATATTTATGTCCAAGAGACCTAATGTATTTGGGTCCATATAAAATGTGGGTTTACAGTGTGGGCCCTTTACGGTTAGCTAGTATGGCTACCTCTAGCAGCCTTGAGTCCCGCTCTCTAGCGCCAGTGCGTCCGCCCCCTAATCATGGTACCACCCCACCGTTACAACCTCTATGCGTTTAGAAATGATAAAATCTAAAATGTGGCCATGCCTATGAGTTGGGCTTGATACGTGCTGTACCAGATTAAAAGAGTTAAGCATCCTCATGAATTCTGAAGTGATTGGATTTGTGATTATATCCACATGAATATTAAAGTCCCCAGCAATTAAAACATAATCAAAATCAATTAAATCCTAGAAAGCATTTCTGCAAAATCTTCAAGAAAATCTGTATGTAGTTTGGGAGAATGATAGATAACAATCAAAAGAACTGGATAAGTACTGTTGAGTTGTACTGCCAGATATTCAAACGTAGGATGTTCCCCTAATGAGATCTCCTTACAGTGGAATGCTTTATGGTAAAAATATGCAACACCACCCAGGGTTTTGACGTTCGCTTGGAGTGAGATTTTAACCTGGAGGTGGCGAGGGTAAATTGTGGAGCGGGGGTGGCGAACGTAAGTTGTTGAGCGGGGGGGAGGGGGTGGCGAACGTAAAATGGACACAAATTAAGTGTTATATCGCGATCTGTCGATCGCCGGTGGTTGGCGCCAGAGCAAACTAGTAACTCATTGAATCATATATTTGGTTCAGACGTAAATAAACTGGATTTTTTTTTCGGCGTGAGATATCGGAAGTGTGGCGTGAGAGCGTGTGAAAACGGTCAAATGTGTGGGTCTCACGCTCAATGCGTGAGAGTTGGCAACCCTGACCACCACCTCTCTTATTTACTCTAGAGACATTAAAATAGTTAAAGTCGGGAGGCGAAGCTTCATTTAGCACTATTGTTCCATTGCTATCAAGCCAAGTCTCTGTTTGAAAAAGAAAGTCCAGACAATAATCTTCAGTTAATTTAGCTTTTTATAACAGTTGTTTGTGAGTGAGCGGACATTTAGTAAGGAGACTATGAAGACTTGATGTGTTTGATTAGCATAGCTTACATCACTTGTGCATTACAATGGGATCAAATTTTGTTTGTTACAATATTTTGTACTCCTATGTTTTCTTCTGATTACATTTTTATTTCGAGAGCATTTTATTCTGAGAGCCATGCCACTGGTTATTTAAAAGAACTGGAATGTAACACTGACTAGGAGCATGGGTTCCAGTGTGTCAGACCTGGGAATTCACTGAGTGTGCAGGAGAAGTAGGTGAGTTCCTACAAGACTGTAGACTGTAGTGTTGCAGAACCTCATTAATCTCCTGGAGTTTACCTCTGAGACTGTGGACAGATTCTCTGACAGGAGATGGTGAGCTCCTGTGACTGACATTACTGACATTTCTGCTGGCGGTTGGGTGCAAGTTCTGCATGTGAGTGATTCCATACATTAGATTATCCACAAGCATTTGAGTCCCAGCCTTGTTCGGGTTAAGCTGATTAGGTTTAAAAAGCTCAGGACGCCTAAAAGATGTTGAAATTGTCAATGAAGTTTACCTTCTGATGTGCACAGGCTGTAGTGAGCCAGCTGTTTAGAGCCAGTTGCTTACTGAGAGGCTCTAACATTATTAACTGTGAGGAACGTAGAGAGGAAAGACACATGACTGAAAAACATTTAATTAAAGATCCTTTAAAACAGTGAAATACACTGTATGACGATAATCAATAATTGTACAGTTTTGACAAGCCCTGCCTAGAATACAATACCTAAGATTAAGGTTTGAATAGCCAGTATGACTAGATTATTTTGAATTAGTTTAAAACAGTTTACATTTTTGGAATTCAATTTATTTTCTTAAATATTGAACAGTAGTCATTAAGGCCATATTTATAATGATGTAAATAGTTAGCTTACTTAGTCTGTATTTTTCCCAGAAGTTGTTTTTTTGTGTTTTTCTCTGGTTTCAGAATAATTATGTAACACTTTGGAATGAATATACAAAATAACAAACCAAAGCTGGAGGCCAAAATGGCAAAAATCTCCACAGCTACTGTGAATTTTCCAGGAGAGCTGACATAAGCTGGAATAAAGGTGATCCAAACTGCACAGAATATGAGCATGCTGAATGTGATGAATTTGGCTTCATTAAAGTTATCAGGCAGTTTCCGTGCTAGAAATGCTAAAATAAAACACAAAAAAGCCAGGAGTCCTATATAACCCAAAACAGCCCAGAAACCTAAAGCAGAACCTAAACCACATTCTAGAATAACCTTTTCTTTGTAGAGGTTCAGATTTTTAAAGGGAAATGGAGGGGAAATTATCAGCCAAAGCATACATATAAGAACCTGTATGAGAGTGAAAGCAAGAACACTGAGTCTCTGCTGTGGGGGCCCAAACCATTTCATAACATTGCTGCCTGGAAGTGTAGCCCTGAATGCCATTAACACCACTATTGTTTTCCCCAGAACACAGGAGATGCAGAGGACGAAGGTGATCCCAAACGCTGTGTGGCGCAGCATACAGGACCACTCAGAGGGCCGACCAATGAAAGTAAGTGAACAGAGGAAACACAGAGTCAGAGAGATGAGCAGCAGGAAGCTCAGCTCTGAATTGTTGGCTCTGACGATGGGAGTATATTTGTACCTAAAGAATATGACTCCTATTATCACTGTCATTATTGCACCTAGAACAGATAAAGCTGTTAGCAAAGATCCCATTGTTTCCTCACAGGACAGATATTCAGTTTGTTTTCTTACACATTTATCCCTTTGTGGGTTTGACCAGTAGTCTTGATAGCATTGTTCACATTTGATAGAATCTGTCATGAACAAACAGAACAAATATACAGCACAAAAATACATTAGATACACTTAGATATGTAGTTGCGTAGAGAACATTTTTTGGCAGTATAAGTAAAGATTTAGCAGCATGAGAAAAGTACTTCATTGCTTTTACAAATCTCCAAAATGTCTGTACTTTGATAATCACAAGACTACTAGTAGATTTATTTTAGCAGTACTAGAAATATTTTATGTTTGGTTACCCTATTCACAGCATTTATTTTACTGTTTACCTATGTACCTGTTAAATTACTGATCTCTCCTTCAGCACATGGTATACAGTCAAAGCAGCACACAGGCTTTCCTTTCTGCACAGCCTTCCTGGTTCCTGGAGGGCAGCTCTCACTGCACACAGACACTGGCACCTATAATCAAGGGAAATATTGAATTGTCTAAACACTATTTAAAACATTCTCTACTAGCAACAAGTACACATTGTTAAAAGCAACCCCTAATGGGGAAGGCAATCACCTGATTGGTATTTTGTGCCCATAGAACAGAGGCCAAATTTACAGCTAATCGATTACGAGCAGAGAAAGTGGAGTCATAAAGTCCAACAGTGACAAATACATGTTCTTCTTTTCTCGTTTGCCAATTTATTATCTCATATCTTGCTGCAGGGTCACCATTTTCATCAAAATAAATGTCTTCACCCATTTTGGTTCTGAAATGCACCTTTTTGATGTGTTCTAGAAACTAACAGAATGTATACACTTTATAGGTTAATGAAAGAAATATTGAAAATCTGCTTTTATATTAAGGTAAAGTACATCATTTTGTCTCATGTAAATTAGTACTTGAATTGAAGAGTTATTACTAAGAAGTGCCAAAACTAGTGTTCAGTCAGTGCTTTAACAGACTATTAACTTACTGTTAGAGGATCAGGCTGCTTCTTTGTTGGACATGTGTCTTTACAGCCCAGAAGGTCGTGCAGGGTGTGGGCAATAGCATAAACTCCTTTATACACATTATTAAAAATTGGCATTAGGTTCATGTCAGTGAAGGTGTTTTCAATATCAGAAAGTTTCTCCTCTCCAGTGCACACTGGTAAATCATCTGAATAATTCTGCTTTGTATATCCACAATTAAACAAAGCTTCCCAGAATTGAGTAAAAATGGCCTCACCCGCAGTTTTCAGTGAATTTATATTCAGAATGAAGTCCTTCAGACCTGTCACCTTTGTTTTAGGGATAGCCAGTCCTATGGCTCCTTGTAGTATCTTGTGATTATCCATTGTGGCTAGTTGTGTATCAAATATCCAGGCCTCTGTTCCCACCCACTGCAATCCAGTTATATTGTGCTCAAGAAATACGCTTATCAAAATCTGTAAATCAAAGTTGTCAAGAAATCCCACTATTACTCGAGAAGTGGAGCTTTTGATCTGCTCAATGATTCTCAAAACATTTTCCCGAGAGTATGTTTTAAAAAATGGAAGGGAATATTCTAAACATATGCCCAACTGTTGTGCGACTTCCGTAAATGCAGCCATTCCACTGTTTCCATAGTCATCATCAGTTCTTAATGCTCCCACCCAGGTCCAGCCAAAGTGCCTGACCATTTCTGCCAGTGCTCTGCTCTGGTGATAATCACTGGGAATAGTGCGCAGAAATGAGGGATATTTCCTTTTGTCACTGAGACATTCACAGGTTGCATAATGACTGATCTAAAATCATATTCACAGTTATATTCAGTCATGATTCTTTGTGCACCAGTATTCTTAATAGAACATACAATTATAATTCACTTAACAAAATACTGCATTTTACAGCTACATCTATCCTTGGAAATGAAATATTTATAGTCATAATGTTGACTAAGATAATATTGCCTGAGATCTTACTAATGGAATGCTGAAAGGTCCAATTGTCGTCGTAACAGCCATAGACACTGATGAGTATGACTCTCCTATTATGGCTTGTACTTGTGCAGGTTTTGCACAGGGCTCCTCCAAGGCTGAGTTTTCGTTTCCATTCATAAGTGCCATGGCCATTCTGACCCCCAATGCTGTGGTACCACAGGTGTCATAGATCTTGTAGCCCAGAGAGACACCAGGAAGTAAAGAGGAACTGTTGTTGATTTCCTCTATTGCAAAAATCAATGACTGTGAATACTGGAAGGCTCTGAAATTAAGGCTGGTTAGACAACAAAACAAAAATATGAAAATATGATGAAATCTTATAAATTATACCTCTGCTAAGTATGTTTGGCTTGTAGTAATATTTAATCAAAAGTGTTGCTTACCTCTTGCATTGTATTGGAGATGGTTTAACTGAATAGGACAAGTTTGTGTTCTCCCATTTACTGTGGAAGGGGAAAATCCCTCCAACAATGATATCACCATCCTTTGATAGTTGTGGGTATGTAGATTCTCCTTGCAAGGCACAATCTGTTGCATTAGACTTGGAGAATCTGATGATGGTCATTACCAGAGGTAAGACAGCAAGAATAGGTTCCATCCACCTATCCATATACACTTTAGACATAAAGGCTTAAGAGTGTTTTGCAGGTCTGATATTTGAAATGGCTGAACAGGAAGGATATGTGGTATTTATACTGGTTGAAAGGCATATTCTCTATGGTAAACTGTTACTGGTTCTCTGCAGTTAGAGGAGGGAAGATTTTTAAATGCAAGGAATGCCTACCTAACAGAGTGGGTTGTGGGTTTGGGTTTCTCACTGATAGTTTTCCTTGGTTTCATGTTTGTTTTTACAATATTTGTTTAATAAAACAGTGTGTAAATTTGTATTTAAACCAAATTTAAATAGGTTCCCTGCCATGCCAAGAGATAAATAATAATCACCGGATCAGCAAAGCAGTAGTTATCTATTTTATTATAGAGAATATCTCAGCAAAAATAAATGTAATGGGGGGGGGGGGGGGGCAGTAGTGAGCACTCAATGGAGTAGACGTCTCTTCCGTAAGCTCCCCTCCAGTGTTTAAAAGTTTGGTTAAAAATAGAGTTTTTAGGTGCGGTTTGCTATTATACATTTGGGTGGTCACTTTTTAAGGCATTTGTTGACAAAATGACCAAGCCGAAGGTGCCGAAAAAGTTGGAGAAACCAACTAACGAGACTGATGGAGCACGTGGGGTCGAGCAGGAGGCTAAAGATGGCGATGCTTGCTCGCTAACATCAGTGGCTAATCCTGGAATATCAGACATTCTCTCAGCAATCCACGAAATGAGCAGCAAGATGAATGAGCGCTTTAACAACTTGGAGTCTACTTTACAAGCTACACAGACTACTCTCAATGACCATGGCAGTCGGATTGACGAAATGGAATTAGCCAAATTAGACCATGAAAACCGCCTAGTCGGGTTGGAGCAGGCCTTGCTGCGAATGGACGCCGAGAATAAGGAGCTCCGCGGGAAAGTGATTGATCTGGAGGGGCGTTCGAGACATCAAATTATCAAAATCTTAGGGTTACCTGAAAATATTGAAAAAGGCCGACCAGCGGAGTTCCTTTCCAGATTTATCTCCACTCTGCTGGGCGCCGAGAACTTTGACAGGCCTCTGCAGATCGATCGCGCTCACCGGCTGGGCGGACAAGCAACCGCAAACTCGGGCCATCCACGGCTGATGATTGCTAGGATTCATCACTGTCCCATGAGAGAGAAGATCTTGCAGCTCGCGCAGCAAAAGCATCATCTGACATTCAAAGGGAAAAGGATCCTTTTCTTCCCAGATCTCCCGACGGAGGTGGTGAGGCAGCGTCAGCTGTTTGACGGTGTTCAGAGGAGGCTGAGGGATGCTGGTGTGACGTGCGGCTTTCTGTACCCTGCGCGTCTTCGTGTTGCCCACAACAATGCCAAAAAGCTGTGCACCAACCCACAGGAGGCTGAAGAGTTCCTGAGTGATTTGTTACTATAAAAATCTGAGGCAGAACCTTAACCCTAACCCTTGAGTTGATACGGTGACGCAAAGGTGATATTACAAAACGATGGACCGATGCGTGTATGGAACTCTTTTTGTCGGTAGTCCGGACACCGGTGGACACTCCGTACCGCTGTTCATTTAGTTAATTCAGTTCCTGACATTCTATACTTGAATATGGAGGGGAAGTTGAGTTGCTTCAGTTAAGTTACTGCAGATAGGGCTGGCACGACGTAGTTTAGTCAGTGTCTTAGATGTAGTTTCCCCAGTGTTTATGTGGGAGTATCTTTACCTACTTTGTTTGGGAAAGTGGGTCAGTGGGAGGGGTGGGGAGGATTTATCGTTTATATACTCAAGTGTTGTATTGTTTTTTTTTCTTTTCTTTTTTTTGGAATATTTGGGCACTAGGTACGACATCGTGTGTTTTCATTGTTACTCTTGATCATCACTGGCGCAAACAGCTAGGCTACCACAATCCAGCAGCTGTGAGGTTAATTTTTGTGAGTTGGAACGTACGCGGCTTGGGCCACTCAATTAAATGTGCTAAGGTGTTCTCTCATCTTAAATCCCTTTCTGCAGACATTGTGCAGACATTTACAGGAGACTCATATTAGGCCATCTGAATGTAACAGGCTGCGTTGCAGCTGGGTGGGTCATATTTTCCAATCTACATTTTCAAGTAAAGCGTGTGGAGTTGCTGTCATAGTTAAAAATAGTTTGCAGTTTGAACACATCTCCACTATATTGGATCCAAACAGACGCTATATAGTAGTAACTGGACGTATCTGTAAGACCCATGTGACCCTGTTAAATATCTATGGACCTAATTTTGATGATGCAGCGTTTTTTCATAAGGTTTTTGATTCTCTACCGGACCTTACCAACACGCATTTGATTGTAGGGGGAGACTTTAATACTATTTTAGATAAGCATCTGGATAGATCCTCACCAAAAATGTGCAATTTATCGAATTCCTCCAGTGTCTTAAATAACTTGATTACCTCTAACAACCTAGTGGATATTTGGAGAATTCAGCATCCATCTGACAGGGATTACTCATTACTCAACCTATTCTCGTATAGATTTTTTTCCTGTTAGATGCAAGATTATTACCACATGTTATTAATAGCAAATACAATAACTATTTTGATTTCTGATCACTCCCCAGTCTTATTAACGCTAGATTTTGAAATTCCGAAACGGAATAATGCTTGGCGATTCCATCAGAGCCTTCATTCAGACAATGCATTCTGCCAGTTTATATCTAATAAAATATCTGAATTTCTGAAGTTCAATGATACCTCGAATGTCTCAGACACTACTCTGTGGGAATCATTCAATATAGTTCTGCGGGGCCATATTATTTCATATAAGGCATCTTTCAAAAAGCGGCAGCAATGTCGGCTGCAAGAAATTGAATCTGAGATATCAAAATTGAACACTTCGTATAGAGAAACAATGAGTACTCAAACTCTACAAAGAATACTTAATTTAAAATATGAATATAATATGATTACTTCAAGATACGCATGTGACCAGATCCTAAAAGTTAGATAAAGATGCTTTGAATTTGGAGATAAACCTCAGAGGCTGTTAGCTAGACAGTTAAGAGGTTTGCATGCAAGCAGAGCCATTCACCATATAAATTCACCCTGGGTTACAGACCCAAGTTACAGACCTTAGAGCAATAGATGACTGTTTCAGAGAATATTATGAAAAACTATACCAATCAAAAGTAAAAGGAGATATTGAGGCTTGGCTCAGAAATATTGAATTGCTTAAATTAGATGATATAGCACAGGAAGACTTGGACTCTGAACTGACCTCTGAAGAGGTGTTCGAATCAATAAATATTTTGCTAGTGATAAAGCTCCTGGCCCAGATGGTTTCGGAATTGAATTTTATAAGAAATTTGCCAGACAGATTACCCCACTTTTATTGAGAATGTTTTCTCACTCTACCAAAACTGGGATGTTTTTCAGTAAAGTATTAGCAAACAGATTAACCCTGATGAGATCCGGGCGTGGTCTGCCTTCTTGGGGTCCAGCTGGGCGTGGGGGACCCATTGCATTTTTTGTTAAAATAATCAGCAGATTTAGCCCAATTGCAAGTAAAATAAACAATACATATGTTAAATTAGTTTGCTCTCATTTATTTATTAGTTACTTTTTTATTAAAATGTAACACAATAAGGAAATGAATCATAAATCATGCTGGCTGACAGGCTGGTCCTATGGCTAGCTGCTGACGGGCTGGTGCTAACGGAGCTGGCTGCTGCTCATCCTCCTTTTCATTATCACTATCAGACTCTGATATTTCAGAAATGTGATCCTGAAATTTCTTCTTCTGAATCACCATCAAAATCCTCTGTCTCTTCCAATAGCAGCTGTAAGGCAGTCTGAACTGAGAATCGCTTTGCCATCTTTTATAGCATTTTTAGCATTTTTAGCATTTATAGCATCATGTCCCCATGATTGGATGAAACACACACTCACACACACACACACACACACACACACACACACACACACACACACACACAGGTCCAGAGAGGAGGGAGGGATAATGAGGGCTGAGAGAAAAGATGCTTCTTTCAGATCTCACCCCTTTGTCTCTATAGAGATTCTTCGTCTGCTGTCTGACAATATGCAATCAACCCCTGATGTGACAACCATCAAAAGTGTTGATGGTTGCTCACCTTTGCATGCCAAACTCCTCTGTCCTTTGTTTGTATATCCTTTAAAGTCATACAGACGACTATCAACTACCCAACCCAATGTTGATTGCCCACTTTGACTAGCCCAGGGCCCAGTGGACCCTGGACCCTGTATGTAATACAAATGTGAAGGGGGGGGTACGGGGGGGTGGTCATTGAAAATATTTTCTGATTTATGTTGCTCACAGAAAATGAGCCAAGGACCAATGAATCTCAGTTTGAAAAAAAAAAAATTGTAGAATTTTTTTAAGCTGATTTTTTAAAAATGGGTCCCACAGACCCTTGGACCATATAAGGGTTAAAGCAGCATATTACTTCTATTATACACCCCGATCAATCAATCAATCAATCAATCAATCAATCAAACTTGATTTATATAGCGCTTTTTACAACAGTTGTTGTCACAAAGCAGCTTTACAAGTGCCGAGTCCTAGCCCCCAGTGAGCAAGCCAAGGGCGACAGTGGCAAGGAAAAACTCCCTAGTTTTTTTTGCATGAGGAAGAAACCTTGAGAGGAACCAAGACTCAGGGGAGGAACCCATCCTCCTCTGGCAGACACCGGTCACCATGACAAGAACAATTTAGACAGAAAGAAATAAAGAAAAGAAAAAGATGTAGTAATGTCCATCATGGTGTAGGCTTATCCGGTCAGGCAGTAGGTGGCTGGCACTGGATGAATCGCTTGTCCCTCCTCATCTCATTTTTCCTCGAGCAGGCGGGCAGCCATGTGGAAAAAAATATAACAGGGAAAATTAGCTCTGTATGAGGACATATACAGGACAGATGAAATTAAACACATTTCTGGAGTATGGCAGCAACTCCGGCATTAAGTTAAACTATTACAGACTAGCTAAAAAGGCAGAAGCAGAAGGTAACATAGGCTTGGGGGCATTCTGAGACAATGGCATCCATCCACTGCACTGTCAACAAACTTGAGTGACCACGAGCAGTGACAGGATGACAGCACCAGCACCCCAGTCTACCATAAAACCCTTCATCTATGAACCCCTGGATCTGTACCTTTTATCTAAGGGGGGATGTTAATTATCAAACGCTAAACCAAATAGGTGGGTTTTCAACCTAGACTTAAAGATTGTGACTGTGTCAGAGTCCCGTATGCATTTTGGGAGGTTGTTCCAAAGCTGGGGGGCCTTATAAGAAAAGGCTCTTCCCCCTGTTGTTACCTTAATAATTTGTGGAACTAATAAAAGACCAGCACCCTGTGATCTTAGTTGACGTGGGGGTTCATAGTAGGAAATAAGTTCCTGGAGGTATTCAGGACTATTTTTGAACTATTTGAAGTTTATTTAGATTCCTATTTGAACATCCTGACAGTATTGCATTGCAGTAGTCTAATCTAGAGCTAACAAAGACGTGCACCAATTTTTCTGCATCATCCTGTGATAATGCATTTCTTAATTTGGCAATGTTGCGGAGATGTAGAAAAGCTATCCTAGTAGTATTATCTATGTATTTATCAAATGATAGGTCGGAGTCGAGTATGGCGCCTAGGTTTTTGGCTACTGTGCCAGGTGTAATGGGATAGTCTGCAAGATTAAGCATTAGATCTGGAATTTTTTGTCTTGCGGCCTTAGGGCCCACAAGGAGAACTTCTGTTTTGTCCTCATTTAGTTGGAGGAAGTTTAGAGACATCCAGTATTTAATATCTCTTACACAGGCCTCAATTTTTCCTAAACTGAGTTTGTCATCAGGTTTGGCTGATATGTAAAGTTGAGTGTCATCTGCATAGCAGTGAAAATTGACACCATGTTTGTTTATAAGTGTGCCCAATGGTAGCATATATAATGTAAATAATAGTGGTCCTAAGATGGAGCCTTGCAGGACCCCATATTTAACTATTGTACATTTGGATGGAATATTGAGCTCTACAAACTGATGGCGATTTGTCAAGTAAGAGTAAAACCATGAAAGGGCTGTGCCTGAGACTCCAACCCAGCATTCTAACCGCTTTAGCAAGATCCTATGATCAATTGTGTCAAAAGCTGCACTAAGATCGAGAAGCACTAACAGTGATACATAGCCTTGATCTGAAGTAAGGAGGAGATCATTTGTTAACTAATGCTGACTAATGCTGTTTCAGTACTATGATGGGGCCTAAAGCCAGATTGGAACTTTTCAAATATGTGATTCCTATGCAGATATAGGCATAATTGCTGGGCAACAGCTTTTTCTATGATCTTAGATATAAATGATGTGTTTGAAATGGGTCTATAATTAGATAGCACAGTCGGATCAAGATTTGGTTTCTTGATCAGATGTTTAATAACTGCTAATTTACATGATTTGGGCATGTGACCTATTGTAATGGATGAGTTAACTATAGTTAGAAGAGGTTCAGTAACAGCTGGTAATACCTCTTTTAATAACTTTGAGGGAACTGAGTCTAGTGTGCAGGTAGTACAATTTAAGGAAGAAATTATTTTCTCTAATTCTGATTGTGGGAGTGGATGAAAAGCATCAAGTTTTTCTCCTGGTATGTAATTTAAATCAATATCAACCAAACCAGATGACATACTAGTTGTATTGCTAATAAAAGGTTTTATATTTTATCTAATTTCAATTTTATTATCAATGTACATGTAAATGTACACTTGTGATTTACTGCCATGCTCTGCTTTTTCTGATTCAACAGTGTTGTCTGAGAAAATAAACAATATCGAGCATATACATGGAAGTACTGAAGAGCTCCACAGTAGGTGTTAGGTGTCCAAGGCCTCTCCAAAGTGCCACGCCTTTATCCAAACGTGCCACACCCTTATCCAAGACGTTGGCCACTATACTATTGTTTAGTGGTATACTATACTACACTATAAAGGCATGCAACATTTTTTTTACTAAAACAAAATAATTACATTGGACATCTTAATGTTCATTACCTATAGCTTCCTTATTAATTGGCCAAAATGATATTGCTTCCAAGAGGCTAGCTAAGCTAACCATGCCAAGAGGCTAAGTGATGCTGAGGAAAAGTACAGTACTTAAATGTTTTAATACTGCTTGTATTTTAATATTTAGTATGCAGTCTCTTATTCACAACTGTTTATTTATACTCACAAATGCAACTGTGTCCTTTGTAGCCCTTTGTTGCTCTTCTTAGCCAACTTCCGGTTTAGCATTCTACCCAAACAACTTGACAAATTCCAGCTAAACTAAACCTTTTCTTTTTCTATAATGTCCAAAAGTATATACAATCAAAATATTCACTAACAAAATAATCTACGACTGCTTCAGTTTCCCCAAACAGTTTTTTTGCAGTTACTTGATAGCCCCCCCTCCCTTCCCCTTTTACACCTCGCCAGGCAGAGGTGTAAAAAGCTGTCATTCAAAACCATCACCCCCCTCCAGACCAATAAAAACTATGGAATTTAAAAGTAAACAGACGTAGCTTTGCAATTCGAGAACAGATTAGGTAAAACAGGGATGGGCAACTTCCATGACAAAGGGGGCCTAATTTTTTTCAGCACTATTATTGGAGGGCCACATGACCCAGAGGTGGGACCAAGTCAGTGTTTTGCAAGTCTCAAGTAAGTCCAAGTCTTTATCCTCAAGTCCCGAGTCAAGTCTCAAGCAAAGACAGTAAAGTCAAGTCAAGTCTCGAGTCAAGACAGGCAACCGTCAAGTCCCAAGTCTGAAACTTGGAATTTCAAGTCCTTTCGAGTCTTTTTTTTTACAGGCACCAACGCTTTACGAATGCTACGCTGATGCGTTTCTTTACTCGTTTTGTTGGTGTCCACCAGCCAAAAGATGACAGATCATTTACATTTTATCTTCTCTTAATTATATAAATGTACTTAAACAAGAATGTTTCGTTACATCATTTTACACGAAAATAGCGAGCTTCATCGTAAGCAAGATGCTGTCATTACGAATGGTTATTCTAAACATTTGGATAAATGTTTAAATATAGACTAACAAAAGGTTAGGGTTATTTTTTCATTGTTTTCTGTTATTGTGGGGTCACGGTGTACTATTGTTACCTGGAGATTCAGTGGGGTCACATATTCTGATGGCTGCCGTCAGAATTGGTGACCCCAGTTAAAAAGGCTCACCTGTACATCCCATTCATGATTTCTGTGTTGGCTGCAATGGTGAGGGGATAGTAAATCTTGTTTAAGTACATTTATGTAATTAAGAGACGATAAAATGTAAATATAAACATCTGTCATATTTTGGCTCGTGGACACCAACAAAACGAGTAAAGAAAGTGCATCAGCGTAGTTTACGTAGCATTCGTAAAGCGTTTGTGCCTCTGAACAGAAACTGTGAAATAGCGCCCCCTGTGGTCACAAAACTCGACGGTCATAGAATCTGGTGTAACACCGGTCTGCGTCAGAAAGACGGAAATGAAATGAATGGGGCGCACTTTATAAATATTAATATGCGTTTTAAAATTTAGATTTGGGGTAAAAAAAAATCAAGTCTTTGCAAGTAAACAGGTTCAAGTCCAATTCAAGTCCCAAGTTATTGGTGTAAAAGTCCAAGTCAAGTCTAAGTCTCTGAATATTTTTTCAAGTCAAGTCAAAAGTCTTAATATTAATGACTCGAGTCTGACTCGAGTCCAAGTCATGTGACTCGAGTCCCCACCTCTAACATGACCACGCACTTCAAATAATTGGATATGAAAGACACTACAAATTATTCTCAATAAGAACACATTTTAAATGAATTCAGATCTGTATGTTTATTGCACCAACATACATCTATTTTCTGCATATAAATGCATTAACATGTCCTTAATAAGCAACAAAGACAAAACATTTGCTTAATAAAAAAGTGCAAAAAGGAATTTGAACTGAATTTGAACTTCATATCAAAGAAGTGTAACCCGTAGCGCGCTGCGGAGCGATGAGGCGGATACAAACGCTGAGAAGAGCGAGATTTAATTAATAAGGGGAATTCCATAGGCGAAGTCGTTTGTACAGGCACGGGTCAAAACGGGAGAGCCGTCCAAGTGGTCAACATGACAGGCAGGAGTCGTAACAGAAACACAATGGAGACGGAAAATACCAGAACAGCGATGACAGATAATCCACAAAACCGAACAAACCACAAATAACCGACAACGGGCGAAACACAGAGATACAAGTACACAGGACTAAACTAGACACAACTGAACACAATGACGACACGTGCGTGGCAGACAGAGGGAAACCAGGACAACAGACACGCAGGGCGGGATAACCGGGCAAGGAACAACACCGACACGGGAGAGGGGGGCGTAGCCCTACGTGACAAGAAAAAAAAAACGATAAAGCAGGACTTTTTTGCTTTTAATTATTAAATTATTATTGATCTATTTGCGGGAGTGAGGACGAGGAATGCGGGCCGCCCCATCCCTGAGGTAAAACAATGCTGCGATGTCGCTGATAGGTTGAGAATTGTTTATCATGAATTTGACGTCAAATCACATATTAAACATTGAAAACTTTTCAATCAAACCAGATAAACAGAAGACTCCCCATGCCATATACATGCACACCGATTTTTAGCCCTCTGCATGCAGCCGATTGCGAGAAATCCGGCTTTGAATTTGTTGTTGAAAACACGTGGACCACGTGGGTCTCTTTAAATGTCCATTTAAAAGTCAGGTCTACGACATAAGATGATCATGTTTTGTCACCTAAAATTTGACATGACTGGCTCTGCCTGGAAATGGTTCGAGTCATATCCAGAAGACCACTCCTATCAGGTAACATGGAAAGGATATAGAGTGCCCTCCATAATTATTGGCACCCCTGGTTAGGATGAGTTAAAAGCCTTAAAATAAATTCAGTGTTTATTGCGGAAACATACTCTCACACTGAAAATTGTTGAAAAATGTAACCTTCAACTCAAGTGAATTTTTTAAGGCGTTGGGATTCCTGATACCTAACAAATGTATAGGACTTACACATTACCGAAATCGTACCCTAGATCTAATCTTAACGCTGGGTATCAACGTAGATAATATAAATATACTTCCGCAAACTGTAGCAATCTCTGATCACTATTTAGTCCAATTCCGAGATTCATCTTAACATAAATACCCGCTCGTCTCCTCGGCAGTGTATGAAGCGCTCGATAAATTCATCAACAGCAACACTGTTTATTGAAACCCTCCCTGTTTTAACTGCTTTAGCTCATTTGCCATCCAATCCAGGAGAGTTAGATAGTCTAAATGACTGCTTAGAGAATACCTGCAGATCAGCTCTAGATATAGTAGCTCCACTAAAATATAAAAAGGCTAGATCCAAAAAGCTTGCCCTGTGGTACACTGACCAAACTAGAAACTTAAAACAAATAGCACGTAAATTAGAGCGGAAATGGCGATCTACTAAGTGCCTGGAAGGATAGTATTATTGACTAAAAACGGGCACTCACAAAAGCACGCTCAGCATACTTGGCCTCACTGATAGAGAACAATACAAACAATCTTAGATTTCTTTTTAATACTGTTTCTAAACTTACAAAAAATGAAGCAGGTACAGAACCTCAGATTCCAGTAAACCTCACTAGTAATGTATTTATATATTATTTCTTTGATAATAAAATAGAGAATATTAGACAAAATATAAAAACCTTTTATTAGCAATACAACTGGTATGTCATCTGGTTATCTGTCGATGTCATCTGTCATCGACTAGACGTAGACAACATAAACACACGCCCAAAGGGGAGGGGTCAGGGGCTGTAGCGTGACAGGTAAAGCAAAACTTGTGCATATGTTTGTAAAAATGTTAACATAAACATAACATTTTAAACTCCAGGATTATACTATTAATATATAAATTAAAAGTTAAGCATGAGTCAATGACTTGACCTTTATTATGCATTTGGAGCAAGATATAGTACGTACTTTGTGGCAGAAAGATGTAAAAAGTATAATAAAGTACAAGCAGTGGCGGACTTAGAAATTTGGGGGCTCAAGGCGAATTTAGCTAGGGGGCCCATCAACATTAATATGCGAGAAATAAGTCAGCTAATCAGGGGGCCCCTACAGTAGGCTGCAGTGGGAGGGGCCCAAGGCAGTTGCCTAGCCACGCCTCTATGCAAAGACCGCCTCTGAGTACAAGTATAAGTATTAATGTACTTAGTCTTAGACTTCTGTTTATACTTTTCAGTATAAGCCAAGTATACTTCACTATACTATTCTTAAGCATCTAAAATATAGTTTATAAAAAGTCACCTTCAAGTATACTTCCTCAGTTTTAGTAAAAAATTAAGTATACTCATAGTACACTTGAATAAACTTCTTTTTGCTAAGGGTCCTCCTGGGCCCTAAGGCCTCAAGACAGAAAATTCCAGATCTAATGCTTAATCTCGCAGACTACCCCATTACACCTGGCACAGTAGTCAAAAACCTAGGTGTCATACTCGACTCTGACCTATCATTTGATAAATACGTAGATAATACTACTAGGATAGCTTTTCTAGGTCAGAACTCCTAGATGAGATTATGAAAAATGTTCATAATCTCATCTGTCCTGTATATGTCCCCGTACAGAGCTAATTCTCCCTGTTTTATTTTCTCCACATGGCTGCCTGCCTGCTCGAGGAAAAATGAGATGAGGAGAGACAAGCGATCCATCCTGTGCCAGCCACCTACTGCCTGACCGGATAAGCCTACACCATGATGGACATTATTACATATTTTCCTTTTCTTTATTTCTTTGTCTAAATTGTTGTTGTCATGGTGACCGGTGTCGGCCAGAGGAGGATGGGTCTTGGTTCCTAGGGAGTTTATCCTTGCCACTGTCGCCCTTGGCTTGCTCACTGGGGGCTAGGACTCTGCACTTGTAAAGCTGCTTTGTGACAACAACTGTTGTAAAAAGCGCTATATAAATAAAATTTGATTGAATGACTAGCCTACACCTTTCTATATCTGTCAGAGGAATTCAGAAGTTTATCAGGAATGTCATATCACTGACATTACGTTTTATTTCTGCGCTTGCACACAGATTGTGCTCATACTGGATTCGTACCATGCCAGAGTCTAACCGATCTGTGCCCTGGCCCACCTCTTCAAGTGGGCCACCCGTACCATGCTCGAGCATGGTTCAGTGCAATTACACTTGCCAAACGAACCACTTTGGCAACGAACCGGGCCTGGGCATGGTAGTGTGAGTACACCCTTAAAGTGGCAGTGAGGTCTTAATCATTTTTGGAAGGTCTTTAAAAAGTCTTAAAAGGGTGTTGAAATTAACTTCAGTATTTCTGCATATGGGTCATTCCAGGATTTTGGTACATTTCCTGTCCCACCACTTAAATTTCCAAATGTACATATCCAAAATATCTAAATGACAATTTTTTTTAACATTGTACTTGTTATAAGACAAACTGTAAAATTTGGTGGAAAAATAAGCGCCTTAGATATTATTGAAAAGACCGAATACCTTTGAACCACCTCAAAAAATGGCCATTTTCTCTTGTCCCACACATTGGGTGACCAACTCCTTTGCCAAATTTAACAATTAAAATAAGCTCTAAATAAATTACTTCCTCTTGTATATTGTTGAAATGCATCTCCTTTACTTATGAAAACAACTTCTTTGGTCTACATTGTATTGCATGTCACAGTTTTTACACTATTAAGTTGTGTCCCACAATATGCGTGCAGCCCTGTTACCATAAAGAATTTTATCTGGCAGAGAAAGGGTTAAAAATATTTGTGTACTGGCACAAAGGAATTTGCATCACAAGGACATTTCCTGCCCACATGGCAAGAAAAATGGTAAGTGCTCTAACAATTTTCAAGGTTTTTTTCCAAATATGTTTGTCCAAGTTGTGTGTGTCACTCAGTGAACGCAACCCTGTTCCTCATATTGTAAGACTAATATTGAGTAGAGTCAAAATTTACTTTATATACTTATATAACGATATTTGTCCTTGATCTTGTATACATAGCTAAATTTTACAGTGAGCATCTGTTCCTGGGGTAGACCACAACTTAGCCTAAATTTGCAACCCTGTTAGTCGCAACCCTGTTACTGCATACCAATTTACTGCACACCAATCTAATAACGAAAAAACTGCTTCCATATCTGAGATTGACGAATCAAACTTTTTAATATTTATAACCTGTATATTATAAATATATGATTTAAAATGATCAAATTGAAGATCGAATTTTCAGAAGTTACCACCCCTGAAATGTACCAAAATCCTGGAATGACCCATATACTCTGTTGTATCTTATATTTGTAAACAGCCGACTCGCTACAATCCGCCATTTTTATCTCTGCTCCAATTGCCTCTGCTGCTCCAGTAGAATTATGGGATAGGACAGTGTGTTGCAATTGCATGCTTGAAAATGGCACTCGATTCAGTAAGCCATCCGGGTACTGTTCTGTCCCGTCTCTATTACAAGGCTTGTTCTTTGTTTGTGTTAGTCCTGTTGCTTTTGAATTTGTAAGTATGAATGTTTTGTTTCTTGTTCCTTGGTTTGTCTATGTGTCTGTATATTTGATATGTCTTGGTCATTGTTTATTGATGTGTCTGTAGTTATAAGTAGGCCTATCACTTGGTTGTTGTCTTTAGTCTTTTCAGTGTTTGATGGTTTCTTAATTGTAGTTGTGCCTTTTATAATAAATGACAAAAGCTTGCATTTGCTTCCAGCCTCTACCCCACCCCCAAGTCACCCAAGGTACAAAATAGAGAAAGAAAACTAGTTGGCAAATCTTAGCCAATAACTTTACATTGCAAAACCTTTTAATGGTTTCCCACAGAGAAATACAGAACTTGAACAATTTGAAAATATCCCGTTGATCCTCTCCACAATAGAGAGCCATGTGTCGATTTTAAAAACAAAAACAAATTAAATATATTTCAAATGTATTGATTTACTCAAAATTCTTAAACAGTAAAGATTAAAGTTGTACTACACATACTTTATGAAAAGCCCAGTTAATCATTTGCTATTACATAGACTGTTAGCTCATTTAATAGGAACTCTACCCATTAGGTGTTTTTTATTGTTCTTCTCTGGTTTCAGTATGATTACATAACACTTTGGAAGAAATATACAGAACAACAAACCAAAACTGGAGGCCAGAATAGCAAATAGTTCCACAGCTACCGTGAATTTTCCAGGAGAGCTGACATAAGCTGGAATAAAGGTGATCCAAACTGCACAGAATATGAGCATACTGAATGTAATGAATTTGGCTTCATTAAACTTATCAGGCAACTTCCGTGCTAGAAATGCCAAAAGGAAACATAGAATGGCCAGGAGTCCAATATAACCCAGAACAGCCCAGAAACCTATGGTTGAACCCAAATGACATTCAAGAATGATCTTTTCTTTGTAGAGCTTTAGATTTCTGAAGGGAAAAGGAGGTGATAATGTTAGCCAAAGCACACAAATAATGACCTGTATGAGAGTGAAGGCAAGCACACTGAGTCTTTGTTGTGGAGGTCCAAACCATTTCATGACATTACTGCCTGGAAGTGTAGCCCTGAAGGCCATTAACACCACTATTGTTTTCCCCAGAACACAGGAGATGCAGAGGACAAAGGTGATGCCAAACGCTGTGTGGCGCAGCATACAGGACCACTCAGAGGGCCGACCAATGAAAGTAAGTGAACAGAGGAAACACAGAGTCAGAGAGAAGAGCAGCAGGAAGCTCAGCTCTGAGTTGTTGGCTCTTACAATGGGAGTATATTTGTACCTAAAGAATATGACTCCTATTATCACTGTCATTAATGCACCCAGAACAGATAAAGCTGTTAGCAAAGATCCCATTTTTTCCTCATAAGATAGATATTCAATTTCTTTTTTAACACATTCGTTCCTGTGTGGGTTTGACCAGTAGTCTTGATAGCATTGTTCACATCTGATAGAATCTGTCATGAAGGAAGATAAAAATATATATATTGCAAAAATAAAAGATTTTAGATACGGAGAGAGTTTGGAGATTATGGCAGATGTGAAGATGTGGCGGTATAATAAATGTACTATGTTGCTGTGACAAGATTCTATGCACATATCTCTAAAATGTCCTTTGAGCTGTTGAGACTTTGTAATTACAAGACTACTGGTACATTTATTTTAGCAGTTAAAGCAGAAAATACTTTGTTGGGTTACCCTTTTCACAGCACTTATTTACCTGTAATATTGTTGATCTCTCCCTCAGCACATGGTATACAGTCATAGCAGCAGGCAGGCCTTCCCTTCTGTACAGCCTTCCTGGTGCCTGCAGGGCAGCTCTCACTGCACACAGATATTGGTACCTATGATCAAGGGAAATATTTGTCTAAACTCTAAATTGTCCACTAGCAACAAGTACACATTGTGAAAACCGACTCCTAATGGGGAAGGCAATCACCTGATTGTTATTTTGTGCCCATAGAACAGAGGCCATATTTACAGCTAATCTATTACGAGCGGAGAAAGTGGAGTCATAAAGTCCAACAGTGACAAATACATGCTCTTCTTTACTTGTTTGCCAATTTAATATCTCATATCTTGCTGCAGGGTCACCATTTTCATCAAAATAAACGTCTTCACCCATTTTGGTTCTGAAATGCACCTTTTTGATGTGTTCTAGAAACTAACAGAATATATACATTTTATAGGTTAATGAAAGTAACATTTCATTATATGTCTCATTATGTAAATTAGTACTTGAATTAAAGAGTTATTCCTACGTGCCAAAGTGTTCAATCAGTGTTTTAACAGACTATTAACTTACTGTTAGAGGATCAGGCTGCTTCTTTGTTGGACATGTGTCTTTACAGCCCAGAAGGTCGTGCAGGGTGTGGGCAATAGCATAAACTCCTTTATACACATTATTAAAAATTGGCATTAGGTTCATGTCAGGAAATGCGTTTTCAACTTCAGAAAGTTTCTCTTCACCTGTGCACATTGGTCGATCATTGGAGTCGCTCTGCTTTGTATATCCACAATTAAACAAAGCTTCCCAGAATTCAGTAAAAATAGCATTGCCAGCAGTTTTCAATGAATTTATATTCAGAAGGAAGTCCTCCAAACCTGTCACTTTTGTTTTAGGTATAGCCAGTCCTATGGCACCTTGCAGTATCTTGTGCTTATCCATTGTGGCCAGTTGTGTATCAAATATCCAGGCCTCCGTTCCCACCCACTGGTAGCCAGTGATATTGTGCTCAAGAAATACACTTAGCAAAATCTGTAAGTCGACGGTATCAAGAAATCCCACTATCACTCGAGACGTGGAACTTTTGATCTGGTCAATGATTCTCAGAAGTTTTTCTCTGGAGTATGTTTTAAAAAATGGAAGGGAATATTCTAAGCATATGCCCAACTGTTCTGCAACTTCAGTAAAAGCAGCCATTCCACTGTTTCCATAGTCATCATCAGTTCTTAATGCTCCCACCCAGGTCCAGCCAAAGTGTCTGACCATTTCTGCCAGTGCTCTGCTCTGGTGATAATCACTGGGAATAGTGCGCAGAAATGAGGGATATTTCCTTTTGTCACTGAGACACTCACAGGTGGCATGATGACTGATCTAAAATCAGATTCAGATATTTATTTTCAGTCATGATTCAGTCATCAGTATGTGCATCAGTATTCTTTATAGAATATACAATAATTCACTCAATTATATTTATATGCAATATTTGTAGTCATTATCTTGATTAATAAAATATTACATGAGCTGCATGAGCTCCACTTACTAATGGAATGCTGAAAGGTCCAATAGTCTTCGTAACAGCCATGGACACTGATGAGTATGACTCTCCTATTATGGCTTGTACTTGTGCAGGTTTTGTGCAGGGCTCCTCCAAGGCTGAGTTTTCGTTTCCATTCATAAGTGCCATGGCCATTCTGACCCCCAATGCTGTGGTACCACAGGTGTCATAGATCTTGTAGCCCAGAGAGACACCAGGAAGTAAAGTGGAACTGTTGTTGATTTCCTCTATTGCAAAAATCAATGACTGTGAATACTGGAAGGCTCTGAAAATAAGACTGATTAGAAAACATAAAACAATGTAATGTGAAAATATTGAATTGAAATTAAATTTCAGTTAAGTATGTGTAACTTATTTGTTATTTAATACAAAGTAATGTCTGAAATTATTATTTTCTTGTTGTGCTTACCTCTTGCATTGCATTGGAGATGGTTTAACTGAATAGGACAAGTTTGTGATCTCCCATCTGCTGTGGAAGGGAAAAATTCCCCCAACGATGATATCACCATTCTTTGAAAGTTGTGGGTATGTAGATTCTCCTCTTAATGCACAAGCTGTCCCATTACACTTGGAAAATCTGATCATGACCATTACCATGTGCAACAAAGCAATAATAGGCTCCATTCACCTATCTACCAACAGATCAATAATGCGTTAAGGCCGTTTTACAGGTCTGATGTTTCTGGTTGAACAGGAAGGACATTTGGTATTTATACAGGTGAAAATGTATATTCTCTGTGGAAAACTGGTGCTCTGCAGCCAGGGGAGGGTAGATTTTGAAATGCAAGGAATGCCTACCTGGCAGATGCTTCGATAAAAAAAAAATTGTAAGTCTGTAAATTTTGGTTCTTTATATCTTTTTTATTTAAACCAAATTGAAATTATTTCTCAGTCATGCAAATTATTTATTTTATTAGAACATCAAGTAAAAAAATTTAATCGATGGAAAAGATCAAGTGCTACAAATTTTTATCTTGACATGTTTTGACACATCAAGTTAACCGGAGAGAGAATGCAAACAAATATCCTGGACATAAGTCAACCACTCTAATTCCATCTGTTCATTTACTGAATAAGATTTCAAGTATTGAAATTTTCTCAATTTACTGCGCCAAGTTATTATTATTATTATTATTATTAGTTTAACCCATATTTTTCAAAAAATTATCTAGTGGATTAAATGTAATTGTAATCAGCCTGCTCAATATATATATATATATATATATATATATATATATATATATATATATATATATATATATATATATATACACACACACACAGTAGAACCTCCTGACTCAATGTGGTGGGGAGGGGTGTGTCACGAGGTGGATTTCGTGACCAAGAATTAACTGTATTGAATTTAAGGAATTTACAACCGACTACGCCACCCAGGGAGTTCCACCCAGAGAATTATATCAGCACACAGGTTCATTAGCCGGGTTTCCATCCAAACCTTTTGAAAAAATAATGTGCAATTTTAAGTTTCGGCAGAAAAAAATGCGACTTAAGCCTTGTTTCCATTCATTACAGTTATGCGAATAAACTTTAGATCACGTGAGAGGACGCCAAAACAATAGTGGTTTTACGTCCATCTGGCAGTTACGCATTTTTGCACGTTGAGGTTTTGAAACATTTTTTTCTTTTTCTTTTCTATACATTGAGAAGTTAAATTCAATTTTTGCTCTCTCCAGAAGTGTTTTTGCATGCATTTGCCTCTTTACATCGCGATCATGTACAGAACCACATGACTTGAGGCATGATACGTCATCGTTTATGCGAAAAACCCTTTTCCATCCAGTTTTTTCGAATTTTGGCGATGCGATAGTCTAACTTTTCCACCTCCTCCTAGCGTAAAAATCTTTTTGCGATATTTGGGGCTTTTTTCGAATTTTGGTCTTTTTCCATCCAGCTTTTTTCATGCGCATTTTCAAAATGCGCAAAAACTCGGTGGATGGAAAACCCTCTATAGAGACCAAAAAGGCAGAGAGATGAATACACAATAACAAGAAATTTTATTAATACCATTCCAAACCATTCAAACACACATCTATGAGAGAAATGGATATGAATCTTAATTAAAAACAATCACTAATAACTATTTATTACTAGTTCAACCAACCCCAATTACGCTTACCCCAGCACTAAAAATGCATAAAGGCACAGAGTGGAGAGGACCAGTTTACAAAAAAAATCACTACACACAAGTGAAAACTCCAATTAAACAAAGTAAAAAAAGGAAAAACAGTGAACACAGCAAAATCTCTTCGCACTCAGTGTCTGCAGCTCATGAAACAAATTTTTAAAGGAAAACACGACGGTAAATCCAAATATAATAAAACAATAAAAATATTAAGATTACAACCTAAAGTACAAATAATAATAATAATAGTACAACAAATAATCCTAATGTGTAAGGAATGCCGTCTGATATGTCCCTCCCAGCTACACCTGCTACTAATTACCACGCCCCCTTTTCAGTCACATATATACACCTTCCCACCACTTCCTCGTCGCGAAGTATTGCCGTTCCCATGCAGCATACCAAGCGTTTCCATTGCCTGTTCAATCTCCTGTGCTTTGACCCTTGCTTTCTCTCCAGACCTCGCCTCCTGCCTAGCCCTCCTGTACCTCCCGGATTCTGCCCCCCCGTTATGACCCTGGACCGTCCTGACCATCCCACAAAAACGCTGCTGTTATTACTGCGCCTAGCGCTAGTGATACTCGTGCCGTTTCTTGTAAACGTAACTCATTTGAATAAAAGCGGTGTACTTCCGCAGTTGGATCCCTCTCTGTCTGGTCAATACGTTACAGATGGCGTAATACGTTTTTTGCCATGTCTTTCTTGGGACCCATATTTGTTGTCTAAAAGAGTACAAAAAACAACAAAAATACAGCAAAAGCACAGCATCAAAATGGTTTAAAACCCATTAAACAACAACGCCAGCTAATGCCAACTAGCGGCATGTGATTGAAGCACGAACTGTATTTAGTTTACAAAAGTCACATGAATCGAGTCAGATTCCGAAGTTTTGTTCAAGCTCAGAGACAAAATTTTCTCGAGATTTTGTGTCGAACTTTGATTATGTAGAGTACTAAGGTAGTCAAGTTCTGGTGTTCTACTATATATACAGTTGTGATCAAATTTATTCAACCCCCACTGAAATAAATTGTTTTGGCCAGTTTGACATTGATTTTGATCATTTCAGTCATCTTATTTACAATTATATCAAAGAGGCACTTATAAATTAGACAAACATAACATAATATTTATGATGGAATAACCACAAATGTCTTTACTGTGCTCACATCATTATCAGTTTTATTCAACCCCCTAGTGACATTATTTTTTAGTACTTAGTACAACATCCTTTTCCAGTTATGACAGCTTTCAAGCGTGAAGCATAGCTTGACACAAGTGTCTTGCAGCGACCTATGGGTATCTTAGCCCATTCTTCATGGGCAAAAGCCTCCAGTTCAGTCACATTCTTAGGCTTGCGCACTGCAACTGCCTTCTTTAGGTCCCACCAGAGGTTCTCAATTGGATTTAAGTCTGGTGATTGCGATGGCCACTCTAGAATGTTCCAGCCTTTCATGTTCAACCATGCTCTAGTGGACTTGGATGTGTGTTTCGGATCATTGTCCTGTTGGAAGGTCCAACGTCTCCCAAGCCGCAGGTTTGTGACTGACTCCATCACATTTTCCTCCAAGATCTCCTGGTACTGAAGGGAATTCATGGTACCATGCACACGTTGAAGCTTTCCTGTACCATTAGAAGCAAACCAGCCCCAAAGCATAATTGACCCCCCGCCATGCTTCACAGTAGGCAAGGTGTTCTTTTGTTCATAAGCCTGGTTCTTCCTTCTCCAAACATAGCGCTGGTCCATTGTCCCAAACAGTTCTAATTTAGTTTCATCTGACCACAGTACACTGTCCCAAAACCTTTGTGGCTTGTCCACATGACTTTTGGCATACTGCAGTCGACTTTTCTTGTTCTTTGGAGTCAGCAAGGGGGTGCGTCTGGGCGTTCTGGCATGGAGGTCTTCGTTATGCAGTGCGCGCCTTATTGTCTGAGCTGAAACTTCAGTGCCCACATCTGACAGGTCTTTTTTCAGTTCCTTAGCAGTCACGCGGGGATTTTTCTCCACATTACGCTTCAGGTACCGCACAGCAGTCGCGGTCAGGATCTTCTTTCTGCCACGACCAGGTAACGTTTCCACTGTGCCCTTTAACTTGAACTTGCGAATGATACTTCCGATAGTGTCTCTTGGAATATTTAACAACTTCGCAATCTTTTTATATCCATTGCCATTCTTGTGAAGAGCAATAACCTCTTCTCTTGTCTTCTGGGACCATTCTCTTGCCTTCACCATGCTTGGAAACACACCAGTAGATGTCTAGAAAGAGCTGAGTATCACAGTCCTTTTAAATCTGCCTAATTGGTGCTTATCATGCTTGATTGCTGCTCGTTGACATCCACAGATGTTTTCAATACCTGATGGAAAACACTGGAATGAACCTCTGTTCTTAGGAGTGGTAGTCGTAAAGGGGTTGAATAATTGTGTCAATGAAGAAATCACAAAAAGGCCATTTAATACTTTATGACAAAAAAAATTGATGCTATCTTAGTTGCATTTAGTTCTTTAACAAGTCCTTGTAAGATTTCATTATGAACACAATTACAAATGTGCACTGAATTCCATAAAACCCTTCGCAGCATTGGGGGTTGAATAAATTTGATCACAACTGTATATATTTTTATCTGGTATAATCTCAAACATGTTTATTAACAATTTGCATCATTTCCATTAGTTAAAAGGGTAAATCCGATGCAACACATGCAAGATGCCCAATGACAACAGAAAAAAGGTATAATGGCTCTAACTCAAAGGAAGAAACTATAATGGTTGTGCACCTGAAGGCTGAGAAGGATCCATGAGCAGAACTGATCAATAGCGTAACTTTAATAATCATACAAAAATATATATGCAGCAGTCCCAATGGGGACAACCCCCGAAGGGTGGAGGGCAGAAGCACAAAATGGGGCTAGGCAAGGAGAGTCAAAATCCAGGCAGAGTCAAAAACCAGAAATGACTAGGAGTGGCAGGCAGAGGTACAAAAGGGCAAGGCAAACAGGGGAGAATATATAAAAAAGGCAGAGCAAAGATCGTTAACCAGATGACAGACAGAGAATACACTGGAACAAAGGGTTGGTATGCAACACAGGGAGCAGAGGTGTCAATTCCAGGTTCAGAAAGTAAAAGTCCTCATCAGGATTTTGCTCAAGCTTGCTAGATTTTCTAATTAGTGCAATCCAGGTAAAATTAGTGGAATCTAGAGGTGTCTTCAACTAAGGATTTTCATAGTCGAATCTGATTCGTCAGATTTTCCCTTTAGATTTTTTTTTCTAGAGCTCCTTAAACGAGATCTCATTCAGGACTTTTTCCACTTCAAAGGAAAAAACTAAAACACTTAGATAACATGAATAAACATGGTAGGTTGGCTTTATTCAGCTTTTATTTATTTGTTTATTTACTTCATTCATTTTTTTATGAAACATTAGAGAACATTAACAAAAAAAAGTCACCATCAGTGCGCATATCGAACTTTGTCAGACAGGCACAGACAGGAACCACAGTAATGGTTCAAGTAATGGGGTTTAAAAAGCAAACAACAACAAAAAATGTTTATAGGCCTACTTGCTGAGACGCATGGCGACGAGACAACACGACCAAAACAACAAACGGCTGTACTGGGTTTTTTTTCACCTGTTGAAGATGCTGTAAATTCATATTTCCCCAACGTCGGCATGATCAGGCCTACACCTTCTGCTTTTTCAATCTCCCTCTACAGTGTGGTTTCGCAACATCCCCTTTCAGAGTTCACAATTTGGACACATCCTAAAACAGTTGTTACATTTTAGTACTGTATTAAACAGAGATTACATTTTACTTCTATATCAAACAGTGGTTACATTTCACTTCTATATTATGTTAAAAGAATAAACAAAGCATGTGCTATTGCTAAGCAAAAAACCCAAAATCACAACACACCTTACCCGTTTTATATGGTATGCCATGTTGTTTGTTGTCGTGTGAAATGAAAGACAAGATGACATGCACTTTACATTGTTTGATTCATCTTTATCTTTTGCTAAATACTCCCACACTTTTGAAGTTGTTTTAGTAGCCATTATAATCTTGGCAGATGTTGATGATCCTGTAGCATGTTCAACTCCGCTCATTTGGATTGTGCAACTGCAGGGTGTGATTTATTAATGTGTAGTAAGCAGTGTTGCGAATAACGCCGTTAAAAATAACGGCGTTAGGTAACGTCGTCATTTTGTCAGTAACGGGATAATATAATTAGTTACTTTTCCTGTCGTTACAACGCCGTTTACGTTACTGGTCTTTAAAAGCGGTGCGTTACTATATATTGATATACTAATGCGAGCGGACCGCTGCCCAGGCTAGTGAGGAGTAACGGATCCCGATAGGTCACAGTTCTCGGTGTAACACCTGTTTAACTTAACAAGTCAGTAAGCATTTGGCTAAGGCAGCGTTATGATAGCCAATCAGAGCCAGTGTTTTTACACGCGCGCCGAAGCACGCGAGTGACACGATACAAACGGAGAAGAGGCCGAAATGGCGTCAGGTGCAAGCCGAAGAAAACTAGAACTTTCAAGGCGATATAAACATTATTTAAGTAAATACTTGAAGTTCCTGAATGTATACCAGACTGGGTATTTGATTTATTTAATTAAGAATAGAGGTTTTATTGTTAAGTTTACTTCTGTTGTAAACAAACCAGTTGTCTCAGGTTGAGAGAATTTAATTTCATAGATGTAAATGCACTTTATATAGTGTAACTGTTTACTTTTGCTTTTTTTTTCAAAGATTTTGGGATTTTAAAGGATTTTATCCTGCACTGGTCTGTGGATGTGCAATAAATATCAAAAGTTAAACAATTTTCTGATCTACTAATTTCAACTGACTTTGAAAACTGCTTTAAAAAAACAACTTAATTAATTGGCATATAACCTTTTTTTAACTGTAGCGCAAATAGTTACTTTCCCTGGTAACGAGTTACTTTTATTATAGAGTAATTCAGTTACTAACTCAGTTACTTTTTTGAACAAGTAGTGAGTAACTATAACTAATTATTTTTTTAAAGTAACGTTCCCAACACTGGTAGTAAGGAAGAAGCCTATTGTTAATGCGCACACATTATAAAAAAAATTGTTAACAGAAATTAGGATGATTTTATTTGACAAAAGGCTATATAACGAAAACAGACATTTCATGTAACAACTAATGCTTAGCAGTATCCTTGGGCACCCCATGTGTAACCCCTATTAAGGGTGAGGTTCCAGAAACCTCACTTATTGGTTAAGTATACGTACTATGAGATATTTCCCAATTTGGCCGATCAGAGAGATGCTAGTCTCGACTGCAGAGCCAGGGCAACCAAATAAGTAAGAGACCATACTGAATTATGAGAAGTGTGTTTGGAAGAGGAAAATAACACTTCCGTTTAATATAAAATAGGCTTGTCACGATACTAAGAATTACAACTTAAAAAAATATTGAAATTCGATACCATTTTTGATACCAAAGTCAGATACTGTGCTAATTTCCGTTTTAAAGCCTTTTTATTTTTTTTATAAACAAACAAATGAATGTTGCTTTGTGTTTGAAAATGCTTGAAATTGTAACTTCATTTCACAACAAATAGCTGTCTGACTGAACAGTTCTCTTGTATTACGTTTCCAGGACGAAACATGAGAGAACGTGAAGACGTTAAGATTGGGCGTTTTGAAAATAAACAACCATTAAATAATGTGATAAAAAAGTGAATAATTTCAAGTATTTAACTTATCCCAACAAACATGCGCCGTCAGAAAGACGTTAAAATCATGTCTGTATCACATCGGCCAGTCCAGACCCATTTTTGCATGTCTGGTGGATGTTCAAAACTGGTTCAAAATCTGACAGTGTGACTAGGACCTTAACTTAACATGGACGTCTATGACGAGTTTTCTATCTGAACGTCTGACTAGGACCTTTATTGGATGTCAGTGGACGTGCAAAAACTGCAACTGAACGGCAGTAATAGACGTTTAAAAAAGACGTCGCAAAAACTTTCATTCTGGCTTTTCAGTGGACGTCTTTTGAACGTCTGACAAAGTGTCTTTGCTTGTGCTGGGAAATATTGAAATGGACCTTGAAAGTGACATACAAGTGTTTGAATTCCACAAGGTGTATGAACCCGGCAAACATGAATTTGTTCATCGCGCTGAAGTGCCGCGCACACGAGGTCGTGCACCTCTCAAATTTTGAGCGCACCGCGCCTCAGCACAATGAACAAACATACTGTTACGCCCCCCCCCCCCCCCCCCCCCTTTTTTTCTTAACTTCCTTTCTACCACCGGTCTAGGCCACAGGAGGAACAGCAACATGAAACGTGGTGAATGTATATAATTGAGGCCAAACTTCGGACACCACTGATCCAATGCCAATAAATACTTTTATTCAAGGACCAACACGCATGTTCAGTAACATAACTGGGCAAGAGCGGCACTCAAGAAAAGAATTAAACAAAACCAGTAAGAAAACTCTCCTGACATACCTCTAACCCCCTAACAGAACAAACCAAAAATCTCCTACCTAAACTTACCGACAAAATAAGGAAAACAAACATACAAAAGTAGTGCCCGCCCACTTACCTAGTGAAATCTAACAATGTCATTCTGACAGTGTTGTACAATGTACAGGGCGCCCCATCTTACCTGCCCAGTTTACCTACATTGTTCAATGATTTACACTACTACCCAAACAGATGTTACAGGGTTAAGGTCCAAGAGCAGCTCTCTCTCTCGCAGGCCGGCAGGGGTCTCTTAAGGCCGACGCTTGTTGGGAATTTTCTTCTCCGACCCAGACGGGCCCCAACACCGCCCCGATGAACCGACTGGTTTTTGACTGAGTGGTCCAAGCAAAGTCTTGACAACAAAAGTTCTTTTAAAATGATTTATATAGAATATTAATGAATGCAATATAATAGAAGTATTCGTGGTACAAACTCTTCAGTGCACTGGTGCTAGTTGCCTAGGAATCTACCTAACCCAAGTGGATCTCAGCAGTGTCCAAGCGAAAAAGCCTCTCGTGCTGGGCGATGTCCTTTCTTTCATACTCTCTGTCCATAAGTTTCGAATTGTTAAGTTTCGATAACTCCCCAATCCTGGCTGCTCTCCATGGAAAATCACCTGCTCCTCTTCTCCCAGCCTGTGTGCCTGGTTATCTAAAAACTGCTTGCTACACATCCTGCACTGAATAGGCCCCTTCTGTTCTCCTCAAGGCCACTGAGGCCTCCTTACTCCTGCTTTCCCACAGTCTTCCTGAAAAACACTAAATTGACACATCAAGTTATTAGCCTTTAATTTTCTTTTTTCCAACACGCTCCGCCTCCGGTATTCCTCCACCAGCACTCCCATTGGGCAGTTGGTCCGTCTCCAGGTGTTAGAAATCCAGGTTAATAATGAGAAACCTAAAGGCTTCTCAAGGAGCCGTAACAATACACCTTTATAAGGTGGAATTCAAGCGCTTGTACCAATATTTCCCAGCACGTTAAACCTAATTAAGTTAAATATTTATACGTATACTTGAAATGGTTCGAAATATTGCGCTTTTAATCACATTATTTAATGGTTGTTTATTTTCAGAACGCCCAATCTTAACGTCTTCACATTCTCTCATGTTTCCTCCTGGAATTACAAGAGGTTAACGTAATACAAGAGAACTGTTCAGTCAGACAGCTATTTGTTGTGAAACGAAGTAGTTACAATTTCAACATTTTCAAGAACTTTAGCCTAAATTCCAGCACTTTTCAAACCTGAAACACACTAATACCCAAAGCAGCAATAAACTTTGTCAGGTAAGTGTCCATTCCCCTGTTGTTGAGGGGTGTTTCTTTTATACTACCACATATAGTTTCGGACAACACTGCAAAGCGGAAAGTATAAACGCCTCCACCGCTTACGGAGGTTCGCGCGAGGTGGGCGAAGTTGAGCGCTATGGTCACTCAACCAGCCTTTAGCGCCCTTCATTGAAATGTTCCAAAAGCACCACTTGCAAACTGGCTTGTTTGTGTCCTTCGGTTTTCCATCTGTATCTGCTTCAAATCCAACAGCACTGCGTTTGCTTTAGCTGCCATTTTAGCATTACAAACTGTTTTAAAAAAGTAATTATAGTTACTCACTACTTGTTCAAAAAAGTAACTGAGTTAGTAACTGAATTAATCTATAATAAAAGTAACTCGTTACCAGGGAAAGTAACTATTTGCATTACAGTAAAAAAAGTTATATGCCAATGAATAAGGATTTTTTGAAAAAGCAGTTTTCAGTCAGTTGAAATTGATATTTATTGCACATCAACAGACCAGTGCAGGACAAAATCCTTTAAAATCCCAAATCACTGTAAAATGTGTAATTTGTCGATGGGGGGGGGGGTGTAAAATGGAGACAAATTAAGTATTATAACGCGATCGATTCTTAGTGTTGACTTGTAACTCCTGCGGTAGCCCAACTCAAAAGTAGCCCAAAAAACCGCACCCCACGACCCCAGAATTTTTACCCACGGCTGGATTTTCAAACAAGCCCAATTTGGCGTGAAAACCGCGAACCTGGCAACTCTGGTGTCGTGTGTCATTGGAGTGCTTCGGCACACGTGTCAAAACATTGGCTACCATAACGCTGTCTTAGCCAATCGCTTAATTAAATAAATCAAATACCCAGTCTGGTAGACATTTAGGAACTTCAATTATTTTCTTAAATAATGTTTATATTGCCACCTTGAAAATGCTCATTTTTCTTCAGCTTGCTCCTGACTGGCCATTTCTTCCTCTTCTCCGTTTGTGTCACTGACGTGCTTCGGCACGCATGTAAAAACACTGGCTCTGATTGGCTACCATAACGCTGCCTTAGCCAATGGCTTACTGATTTGTTAAGTTAAACAGGTGTTACACCGAGAACTGTGACCTATCGAGATCTGTTACTCCTCACTAGCCTGGGCGGCGGTCCGCTCGCATTACTGTTAGTATATCAATATTTAGTAACGCACCGCTTTTAATGACCAGTAACGTCAACGACGTTGTAACGACAGGAAAAGTTACAAGAAAGAACGAAAGTTGTTGAGCGGGGGGGGGGACGTGCAGCGCTTTGGTGCATGGCGCTATAGTGAGCTATTTTTAAAACAAGCCCGCGGGCGACTCATGACGTGGGTGACCCCTGGTTTATTCAATATTGACGGCAGCCTAACTTTTTGATTGACAGCTAATTGAGCAATAGAACACGAGAGGGAGTGTGTTATCGTGAATATATGTACATGCCGTTACTTGACAACGCGTCCGCGGAGTGATACAGAGAATGAGAATACCGTGCTGTTATCACACATATCTACAGGGTTAGAACACTTCTCAACCAGTCGGATTGTGAACTAACTGTTGTATAATTGGCGGATAATCATTTAGTGTTAGAAGGGGAGGGACAACTGTGAATTTTGATTGGACATAAATTTAAGTAGATTTCTTGATGGGACCAATTAGGTTTACAAATTTATATGTAATTCATTGGCCCTTTGGTGAGCTACTCGGAAAGGGGTGGCAAGCTACTGGTAGCTCGCAAGCGACGTGTTGGAGACCCCTGGTGTAAGCTGTAATGAAATAAAAAACTTACTATAGATTGCATCCACTTTTCTCTTCTCAAGTGCTTGACGCTGATCACCAGAATCTCTTGACTTGCCACGAAGGTTGCTAACAAGAAGCACATTCATGGGGAACACTGCTGTTAAGAGTGTCCGAACGAAAGATGAGGCAGAGTTTGCATTCTGCGCCACAGCCCAGGCAAGCCGATCAATGAATATGTTGGATCCAGGATAAATTTCCACCTATTTTAGATGTGAACAATAACAGGGAATTACTACAGGCACACAGTGTTTCAACTGTGTTTCTCTCTCTCTCTCTCTGCATATACTACTTCTAACAGAATTAACTGCTACTTGTAATATATTAGAGAGAAACACTTTTAAGAAAGAACATATTACCTGTTCTGCTCTCAGCACAGAAGGCTGGCAGACATTAGAAGATTCCTCTGACACTGACTCTAAGTCAGAGTTTGATTACGAGGTTTTTGTCTTCAGGATAGTCTTCATTTCCTTAATAATCTCTGGCAGTTCTAGAAAAAAATGTATATTAGTAATAGAATTCCAGCCAGAATCTGTTTACACCTATTGCAGAATTTCACCTGTTGCTCCACTTTCACAAATGAGATGTGAAAGTGTTACATCATGTTTTGTGAAATTTTCTTTTATGAAATTTTATTTTCATTTCAATTTGTAGGACAAGTTTAAGTTGCTTGCATCATGCATGTTAAGAGTTCTAATAAAACATTTCAAAATGCATGTGTAACTCAGTTAAATAAAAGTATGTTGTCCAGTCATATCATTTGTCATTTTAGTTTTCTTAAAATCTCATCACGTCTCGTTCTCGTGAACCCAATATCGTCATACCCCAGGTAGCAGCAATCCTCAGTATGGAGGAGATGATAAACACTCTGACCAGTGCATGAGCTATGGTGGCATACTGCTTCAAGCAGAATAAATATAACATTTCTCCATAGTAGCCTACTGCTGGCTAGCATGCTATCAGCGGTGATTAGCTTGATTCGGAGCTGCGGTGTTTGTGTAAATTTACTCATGTTCAAAGGGCTTCCATATGGGAAGATACAACTCTCAGAGTCCTCCTCAAACCGAACCAGTGTGCAGGTCAGCGCAGCGCGGACGGTTACTTGTGCAATTCGACTGGGCCTACAGAACAGACATTCATACAGTGCCATTCATTCAGTAGTATTGTAATAGTGCATATATATCTGTTTGAATGGCTGAAACACAGTCACTGATGTAAACTATGGGCCCGCTCTGCGCGGCCCACTGATCAGCTGATGTGCGGCGTGTTGTCAGTCAGTATGGATGTCCAGACAGTGTACAGCGCAGGTAACCAGTCCGTGCTGCGCGGATCTGCACACTGTTCAGTTTGAGGAGGACTAAGAGGTTTATCTTCCCGTATGGAAGCCCTTTGTGCCGCATCACGCGACGCGGTTATCGCTTCTGGTGTAATGTTGTGACGATTTCAGTGTGAATCTGAACATGAAGTATGATTACACAAACAAACTGCACCTCCGAATCAGGCCAGTCACAGCTGATAGCACGCTAGCCAACAGTACTATGGAGAAATTTTCCCTGAATTACGAGATGCCTCACTCATAACGAGCAGCCTGCCGCCATACCCAGTTCACAAACTGAAAGCACAAAATGGCGCGAGTGCGTCGATGACATCAGATTTCATTCCATATATTCAGACTTTGACCACATGAAAGTCTGAATATATGGAATGAAAGTCTGAATATATTGAATGAAAACCTGAATATATGGAATGAAATTCTAAATATATGGAATCAAAGTTTGAATATATGGAATGAAAGTTTGAATATATGGAATGAAAACCTGAATATATGGAATGAAAGTCTGAATATATGGAATGAAAACCTGAATATATGGAATGAAAACCTGAATATATGGAATGAAAGTTTGAATATATGGAATGAAAGTTTGAATATATGGAATGAAAACCTGAATATATGGAATGAAAACCTGAATATATGGAATGAAAGTATGAATATATGGAATGAAAGTCTGAATATATGGAATGAAAGTCTGAATATATGGAATGAAAACCTGAATAAATGGAATGAAAGTCTGAATATATGGAATGAAAGTTTGAATATATGGAATGAAAACCTGAATATATGGAATGAAAAACTGAATATATGGAACGAAAGTCTGAATATATGGAATGAAAGTCTGAATATATGGAATGAAAACCTGAATATATGGAATGAAACCTGACGTCTTCGACGCACTCGCACCATTTCGTGCTTTCAGTTTGTGGCAGGTATTGTTAACAGAAATTGAAACTTCGTTTCACAACAAATATCTGTCTGACTGAACAGTTCTCTTGTATTACATGAACAAATATGAGCCTCTTGTAATTCCAGGACGAAACATGAGAGAACGTGAAGACGTTAAGATTGGGCCTTTTGAAAATAAACAACCATTAAATAATGTGATAAAAGCGAATTATTTCGAATTATTTTGAGTATATGTATAAATATTTAACTTAATTCAGTTTAACGTGCTGGGAAATATTGAAATGGATCTTTAAAGTGACGTACAAGTGCTTGAATTCCACCTTATAAAGGTGTATGAACCCTGCAAACATGACTTTGTTCATTGCGCTGAGGCGCGGCGCGCGCGAAGTTACAAAATTCGAGAGGTGCACGACCTCGCGAATCGACAGCGCACAAGGCTCTCGCGCACGGACGGAGTGTTGCGCTTAACCTTCTTACCTTAGCGCAGCGTGTTCGTTGATTGCAAAAGAAAACATTACCAGTCTTGTCTTTAGCCCTTTATTAAAAAATATACATAGGCCTATTAATTAATACAGAGATCTCTGGAGAGCTCACATTACCTAATCATGTCACCCCATGTGCAGCTCTGAAGCTGTCTGCTCTCTTCACCATTATATATGCTTTCCTTCCTAAACATAGGAACTGCACATTCCATTGTTCAACCTACAGCTGTCTCTATTCTGGAAGCGAGGTCTTACTACCTGGCCTTACCACATAAGGTCACAGTGAGCCTCCTCTCACACATCCCATTTTTAGCCTACTGCAAACGCATAGAGTATTGGAAGGCACACAAGCGCTTATACCGACATTCTTACTAATAAACAACTTGATCAATAATATAATGTAAGCAAAACATATAGTGATTAATATTAGAGATTTGATTAATACTTTGACTTGTCAAAATATATAAATTATGATAAGCTGTTGATTCTATACTGTAATGTAAACAAACTATGAAGGGATTAAGATGAAAATCACAACAATTCCCCCTTTTTGATCTCTAAATAGATCAAACTTTAAGTTAATCCAAAACTACCTTTTCATCTTCTGACTCCAACTATGACATCATACCCAAACATCTTTGTGGTTCCTGCTTCTCAATCTTACTGCTGATTAAGCTTCCCACTAAGCTTCTTCTACATTGGACAACAACATTCACCTGTAATCATAAGTCAAAAGTATTCCCACAGAAGTTAACACAGACATAATAAGACAGTCAATTCAATTATCTGCTGTCGTGTCCATTTAGTATAATCTGATCCATGAATGCCTTATATCTTAATTTCTGACGTATTTTCCAGTGATGGTCCCAGTGTTGGGGCAGGTCTAAACCATACTATGTTTATCCTATTTAGGCCTAAGGGGTCTTAACCCAATTGGCCCACTCCTATTACTAGATATACAGTACACGACCTACACTAGAGATGTGCCAGTACTCCAGATGAAAACATCCCAATTCTATTGATAGAATAACTAGGTTCTTGGTACGATGTGCGTCTCTCTGAACAATAATGCTTACCTTTGAACTTTATTATTGCTAAATGGCCGTCCCAGCCGGCCAGTAGTATGATTATCAACTCCTAAAGCTTTATGTGAAACTCTCCAAGGGATCTCAGTTATGCAGCTACTATTACAACAATATTGGCCTTGACCCACCATGGATCCATATGCACAGGGGGCAGTCCCCTGTAAGGTCCTTTAACATGTTGTTAAATACTAACAATCACATTGCTACTACTTTCAATGATAATACAAAAACATATAGACAAATAAACAATGTTACACAAGGCCTGTAAAACAACATTAGACAATATTACTAAACATCCAAATACATCACAAAACTTTTACTGCAGCATCATCTATTCTTCTGCCCTGTTGGAGGCAAGATTATCTTCTTATCCCGCGTAGGAGGTCAGGTAGACTACCTGGATGTACCTCCGCTCTCAGGTGTTATTTTGACCTGTCGTTTGAGAGCTCCGTATCTCTGCGCGCTGGTTCTGATGCTCAGTACCGGCTGAGGTGGTACCACGTTTCTCCTTTGCCCTTCAATCGGACAGCGTGTGATGTTCTCTTTAGTGGCCTTGCATGAACTGGTCCACCTGGGCTCTGACCACTTTCTTTTGATGACCTTAAGCAGGACCCATTTGGTGACAGGTCCGTTGGTTCTAACTCCTCTCCTGGTACCTGGACAGAATAAGCTTCACAAATTACTTTTTAGTTCACTGTAACCTTCCTTGTACGACCCTGAGTGTACCTGTCAGGTTTCGCAAGCGCATTGGGGGACCCCCGAAAACTTCTCACTGTCATGAGCTCAAACGAAGTGAATCCTGCAACAAAATTCACTGAAGATCTTCTGGCCAACCATATAAATACCTTTGTGCACATATCTTTACCTTTACCATTATACTTACCATTTATAATCTCCATTTTAGCCTGAGATTGAGAATGATAAACCAACCCACATTTGTGTCTTAAACCCGAATTTTATTCCACAAATTTTAGCTCCTAGCTGGTAAAGTGCATCCCATTATCTGAGCATACTTAATTTAGTAAACAATGGTGCAGTATCCAGTAATTTTTATCAACATTCTGCAGACTGACCTCGAGTCATCTGCCCTGGTGGAAATGCTTCTACCCAACCTGAGAATTTATCCTCAGTCACTAACAAATAGCTTAATCCCCGTATTGGTATTTCCATACCCATGTAGTCAATCTGAACTTCATCTCCTATTTTCATTGCATTTTGTACAGAACCTCACATATGTGTATTTCCTTACACAATTCTCTGCTGCTGTAACAATGCAAATTTCCCCACTGAGTGATTAACAAAGAATGATCATATCCTATCTTAGCTCCTTTGGTCCAGGGAGCCTACTTAGACCTTTCCTTAAAGCATGACAGCTGTTATGCATGTTTCAAATATCACATTACTCTGTCCAGACTGCTATTACGTCAGTATAGGTGCCATCAGTTAACCAAAATTTTGCTTCATTTATTTCTACCCACATGCTACTCTGTGTGCCTCAGTTAACACTGGTTTGATCAATAGATTCTATAAAATTGGTTTCCCTTTTGGTCCTTTCCAGACTTCCTTATTTCTTACCATATTTACTCAGCAATGCTATTTTATTTTAATAATAAAAATTTTATTTAAGTACTCTATTTCTTAAATTTTTTCTCTGGGGTCAATTTTCCTGTACTTTACATAGCTCTAAGTCCTGTGGTCTGCCCTGCAAACCATCTAATGTGCTCCTATTTGCCTCTGTCTCTCAGCTTACCCCCTTTTGTTATCTTGTCACTCTGTACGTACAACCTCTGATTTATGCTGTGTGCATGGTGTTGTCTAACAGGTGTATCTCCCCCTTTACTGAAATATCATTCAGGAATATATTTCAGAAACTTCTAAAAAGAGTAATAAGTTTTAATCAGTAATTTGCTAAGTCCACAGCCTATGCCAATGTCTGTTTTTGTTTAATAAATTAAATTAAACTTTCATAAATTAAATTTAAAATAAAATAAGTCTTTCTTTGTGATAGAAAATACTAGTCAAATGAAGTTATTTTAATACACTAGTTATTACAAGATTTAAATTAGCTCACATTCAGAAAGTTAGTTGTTACCCGATGCCTTGTTGTACTGGTTTCCTTATCATGCTTACCTACTCCTTACCCATGTGACCAGGGTGTGAAGATAATTAGATTTGTGGAGTGGCTGAATCTCCCATTATCTACCAGCACTGTTGCGCATGTCTCAGCTTCGCAGGGTTGCCGCCCCTCAGGCCCCAGTAACCTAGTTTACCTGATCCTGTAGCTGTTCTTCAAATTCCTCCCATGAATTGGATCCCCTCCTATGTCATAAGACAAAATAACATAAACTGGGTCGGGTGGCAGGACAAAGGTTCAATCAAAGTGATCTGGCTTCCAGGAAATGAACTGGGAGTGGACGCCCCTCGCGGCTCATGAGTGAGACTTCAGGAAACCCCTGTAGATAGCAACCGTGGAGGCCAGTCTGTGGACTTCAGGTGCATCAGGTGTCTGCTGTCTGTGAACAGTGCATTTGTAATGTCTCTTCCACAGGTTAACAGGTGCAGTCTTTGATCTCAGGAACCTGTGTTTAGTGGCCTGCTTGCCGCATTGTACAGTCATTAGAACAGTTCTGTGCAGACTTTGATATTCTCCAGCCAGAAATGATAGTCTTTGAGTACCGCCAGTGAGGGACAACATAGGATTTGCCGTAGCTTTGCTGTCCGAGTTCTCATCAGGGCCCCGCCATTGCCCTGGTACTGCAGAAGGGTTTGGTGCTGGACCTCTGACCTCTGGCCCTCCTTCATCCTACGGTTCTGTGGGGACTCTCTTTCACCCAATGACTCTCCTGAACACAAAGAGAAAGCATCCACCCCACCTGCCACAACGAAGTTGCCAGGATCACTGTGACCTTCCTTGCCCCTTCCCAAAACCCCTTCCTCTAAAATTTAGGTTAAACCCATACTGTTGATACTACTGCATAAAATAATACACTTAGGGGACATATTGAGGTCTCTGGGGCAGATCCCCTGTGCTCTGAGATCTTTTAGAGTGCAACAGCTTGCTCAGAGACATTTTATCTCTGCCCAGCTTCAAGAAGAGTCTCAACACCTTCCTGTTTAGATCTGCTTTTAATTAAGAAACTCCAACTTTATTCTAATTGCCATCTTACTTTCTTTATTGCAATATTATTTTATAATTTGTCACTCTATTACATTCTTTTATTATGTTTGATTTCTTTTTATTTTTAATTTCTTTTAACATTTTTCTTTTTTGTCTATTCTATAAAACACTTTGAGTTGCATGTATGTTTGAAAGGTGCTATCCTAGTCACTTTAACTGGCATCAGGTTTCTCATATTAAACTGACAACATACAGACCTATTCCAAAATTAGAAAAACATAGAAACATTGATTATAATTCAAAAAGCTACTTTCCTAGATTATCTTTTTAAGGCCCTCAGTGTAAACGATTTCAAGTATTTATTTTTATTATTATTATAATTACCACCACTCCTCTAAGTGTCCCAGAGCCAAGCTCTCTAGCTGCTGTCAGCTTGTCCAGTTTTAGCTATCCAAATACCTCACCGTTTCACTGACATGTCTACCTCACTCAGTCACTTCGCTGTGTGTGTGTGCTATTTATAACTACTCCATCCAAGTCTCTTTTAAAACGCAGTTTACACTTCACCCCACGGCATGCGTTCCCTTTTTTAGCCTTAAATACTAATATCCAGTGTCAAGGGTAACTCGCGCGTTTTAAACTCCACGTCGTCGGTTTTATCTATTCGTACGATTCCGGTTTTTACATTGATTCATGGATAACTTAGTTAGTGGGCATTACCGAGTTTAACTCATACGGTGGCTGTGGTGTATCTTCCTGAATATCTGTTGTGCAGACCCCGCTCATTCTAGTTGGTTATGAACAACCCCCAGCAAACAGTATTTGTACATGTGTCACAGAGCTAAATCTTCTCAGCGTTTGATAATTTTGCGAGTTAAACGTGTGCACTTTAGCCAGTTGGTCTATTTTGCGATGATGTAACAATTCTCGGTTAAGAGGCGGAGGCAAATACACAAATGAAATTTTACTTTTTGCTCGCTTGTCTGCTTGTCTAGGCACACTGTCCCTACACAACAGGTGCACGCACTGAGGCATTCCTCAAGACGTTCAACTAAGATTGATTACTTAGTTACTAAATACAGAGGAGGGCCAAAACCCATACTGTGTACAAACAATCCTGATTTCAATACTAAATGACATAACCTAGCGTTAAGATAAAAGAAATTATGAGGAAATTAAATATACCCACTTACAATCAAAACTAGAACACCTCAGACAAAGCACATACTATGCTATTTGTTAAACAACGAAGGAAGAAATTTATCTGATGACTTATAGCCAATATATATATGGGATACAGAGAAACAACTGTCATTTACAGGACAAACCCAGCAACCATTTAAAGTATAACAAAGACCGTCAGCATAGCGAACCCAACTTATTCAACACAATAAACGACACACGAACTTATTAACAACCGGACTTGTTTTATGATCCCTAAAGTATAGTTTTAGACTATGGGTTTGCCTGAAACATATTCAACACTCAAACAATGACAATATATGAACCCACAAAGTATAGTCTGAGACTATGGGAGGGTGCGAAATTTAACTCAGAAGTAAAACACAAGTAATCTCAGGACGAGAAAATAACCACGCACGATCACTAAGCTTTACCGACCAAGGAGAACTTATATACAATATGCAAACAATGCATGGAACAGAAACAGATGCAATAGACTTAATTATACAAAATGACCCACAGCACACCTTACTTACTATGCAAATGAATACTCAACGTAATCGCCAAAGACACAAGGTACAGCTGATACTTAATATATGCAGGACCAAACCAAAGGGGAAACCTGAATAAATTAAATACGAATGAGGGAGGAGTCACATATTACATACGAGACTCTAATGTTTTATAATTAATTACATCTGAGGACACACGATTCTGTGTTGGTCACCCATACTGTCACATAACAGCCAGCCCTTCAAATATCACACTGCTTATGATATTCTTCAATGGTATAAATCACTTTACTAGTCACACTCATCTGTTCCACTAAGGTACTCCATACCCTTAAAACTAACATTATATTCTACTTAAAACCATTTATAAAACTTGCATTTTCCTCACCAGTTACATACGTTGATAAAAACAGATACTCACCCGGAAGTTCTAAATAGCCTATAGAACGAGAGTTCCGTTCTGACACCGTGAGGTTTTACCATCCTCAATCAATTCAGGTGCATTATCCGGCTTTTTGCTTTATCGAAATAATATTAATTTATGGACTCCTCAAGATCCAAAGGTTAATATCAATACCTAGCTAGCAAGACTCGAACTTGCGTAGGTCTCGTTCCTCTCGTCAAAGGAACGGATCGGCTGCCACACCACGGAATAAACCTTAAATAAAAACTTGTTAGTTTTCATTATTACACAAAAACTTGTTAGCTTTTATTTTGCCGGTAGGGACTTAAAACCCTTTTCCAATGGGACTCTTACCCATTTCCATAGTTACATATACTTTTACCTTTTTAGACAAGACTGGATTTAATTTAGAATCATCCAAGTACTGTCAGTTCACCACAATTTAGTTGCAATTCAAATTTTGCAGATTTGTTTTAACAGGTTCTGCTTTACCACTATTGTTGTGCCGGCACGGTCAAACTGTCAGTCATTAGATGAAAAGAAAAAAGTTTCAAATTATTTTGCAATCACGTCGGGGTCACCAAAATGTTGCGCTTAACCTTCTTACCTTAGCGCAGCGTGTTCGTTGATTGCAAAAGAAAACATTACCAGTCTTGTCTTTAGCCCTTTATTAAAAAATATACATAGGCCTATTAATTAATACAGAGATCTCTGGAGAGCTCACATTACCTAATCATGTCACCCCATGTGCAGCTCTGAAGCTGTCTGCTCTCTTCACCATTATATATGCTTTCCTTCCTAAACATAGGAACTGCACATTCCATTGTTCAACCTACAGCTGTCTCTATTCTGGAAGCGAGGTCTTACTACCTGGCCTTACCACATAAGGTCACAGTGAGCCTCCTCTCACACATCCCATTTTTAGCCTACTGCAAACGCATAGAGTATTGGAAGGCACACAAGCGCTTATACCGACATTCTTACTAATAAACAACTTGATCAATAATATAATGTAAGCAAAACATATAGTGATTAATATTAGAGATTTGATTAATACTTTGACTTGTCAAAATATATAAATTATGATAAGCTGTTGATTCTATACTGTAATGTAAACAAACTATGAAGGGATTAAGATGAAAATCACAACAGGAGCCACTGCGATTACGTCATTTTCGCCGCGGACCCTCGCAACGGTCGCTAAGCGTCAAGTATAAACCAGGCTTAAATCAATCGATCGCCAGTGGTTGGCGCCAGAGCGAACTAGTAACTCATTGAATCATAGATGTAGATCAGAGATAAATAAACTAGATTTTTTCAGCGTGAGAAATCGGATGTATGGCGTGTGTGGCAACCCTGCAAACCGCAGCTCCGAATTAAGCTAATCACCGCTGATAGCATGCTAGCCAGCAGTACTATGGAGAAATGTTCTATTTATTCTGCTTGTAAGCAGTATGCCACCATAGCTCTTGCACTGGTCAGGGTGTTTATCATCTCCTCCGTACTGAGGATTGCTGCTACCTGGGGTGTGACGATACACTCAGCTCACGTGACGAGACACGATATTGGGTTCACGAGAACGAGACATGACGAGATTTTAAGAAAACTAAAAATGACAAATTATATGACTGGACAACATACTTTTATTTAACTGAGTTACACATGCATTTTGAAATGTTTTATTAGAACTCTTAACATGCATGATTCAAGCAACTTAATAAACTTGTCCTACAAATTGAAATTAAAATAAAATTTCATAAAAGTTAAAATAAAATAAATAAAAATATTTCTCCTTTTTCAAGCGCAAACAATACAGCGAGTCCCCGCTTAACGACGGTGTTAAGACTGAAAAGTCTGTCGTTAAGCGCGACCCCAGATTTAGATACGCTTTGATCGTAAATACAGTAGGCCCTATAGAAAAAAACGAACAATGTTCTCGTGCACAACACTCCACTGTGTTGCCACTGCTCCTCTGCTCACCGCACAAAATAAAATAAAAAAAAGTCGGTCGTAACTCCGGTCCGTCGTTAACCAGACCCGTCGTTAAGCGGGGACTCACTTTATTATGTGCAAAACAAAGTTTTCTCTGTCAATACAGAGTGCAAATAGTGCAAACAGAGCCTGACTAAATATGTCACTGAATTTGCTGCAACTACACTGCCATGTTCATTTTAAATAATATTAACATCGCCACATTGCTCCTGATATCCTTTGCTGTCTCAACTTGCCAAAGCGCCTTTCTGTCCCTGCTACCAAGTGAGATATGTTGATTTGAGTACTGAGCGGTGGTGCTGATGAAAATGTCTCTGTATCGTGCTCGTATTAGTCGCGGTGTACGGCATTATTTTCATACAATGTTTGTATATGGTCAGTGTCTTATCAATCACTCTCTTGCCATTTATAATTTCCGCTGGGTACCCAAAATGCTGCCAAACAAACGAGCCTGCCGCCATACTTGGTACCACAAACTGAAAGCACAAAATGGCGCAAGTGACGTCAGGTTTCATTCCATATATTCAGACTTTCATTCCATATAGTCAGACTTTCATTCCATATATTCAGTCTTTCGTTCCATATTCTCAGGTTTCATTCCATATATTCAGGTTTTCATTCCATATATTCAGACTTTCATTCCATATATTCAGACTTTCATTCCATATTCTCAGGTTTCATTCCATATATTCAGGTTTTCATTCCATATATTCAGACTTTCATTCCATATATTCAGGTTTTCATTCCATATATTCAGACTTTCATTCCATATATTCAGACTTTCGTTCCATATTCTCAGGTTTCATTCCATATATTCAGACTTTCATTCAATATTCTCAGGTTTCATTCCATATATTCAGACTTCATTCCATATTCTCAGGTTTCATTCCATATATTCAGACTTTCATTCCATATTCTCAGGTTTCATTCCATATATTCAGGTTTTCATTCCATATATTCAGACTTTCATTCCATATATTCAGACTTTCGTTCCATATTCTCAGGTTTCATTCCATATATTCAGACTTTCATTCAATATTCTCAGGTTTCATTCCATATATTCAGACTTCATTCCATATTCTCAGGTTTCATTCCATATTCTCAGGTTTCATTCCATATATTCAGACTTAGCAGTCATTCTATATATATATAGTTTTTTCCTGAACGGCTTGCCATAACATATATATATATATAAAAATTTTTTTAAGTTCGATATACAAGTTCAAATTCAATATTAAATTCAACAGAAGTTACTTACTGCTCACAAAGTTGATGGAGCCGCTGTATATTGGCCAGCCATGTACATTTGGTTTCTTCCCTTTCTGCCACTCTATAGCTGCCCTGTAGTCTGTAATGGGGTAGCCATCCTCATCCATCTTGGCGTCGTCATACTTCCTAATTGCTTCAGTTTTTACTTCACTGTAGCTACCAGCATCTTCCCCACTACTCCACTGCAAACCTTCTCATCTTGCTTGAAAGACTGAAAGAAATGCCATCACAGCTACTATTCAGTCATGGCTGTCTTTAAAGTGCATGTCTCAACAGTGTGATGTTGTCACACTCATTTCAAGTGCAAGTGAGGGAGAAGGTTTCCCTCAAGGAGGGTGTCAGAGCTAAATAGACAGTTTAACGTGCTGGGAAATATTGAAATGGATCTTTAAAGTGACGTACAAGTGCTTGAATTCCACCTTATAAAGGTGTATGAACCCTGCAAACATGACTTTGTTCATTGCGCTGAGGCGCGGCGCGCGCGAAGTTACAAAATTCGAGAGGTGCACGACCTCGCGAATCGACAGCGCACAAGGCTCTCGCGCACGGACGGAGCCACTGCGATTACGTCATTTTCGCCGCGGACCCTCGCAACGGTCGCTAAGCGTCAAGTATAAACCAGGCTTAAATCAATCGATCGCCAGTGGTTGGCGCCAGAGCGAACTAGTAACTCATTGAATCATAGATGTAGATCAGAGATAAATAAACTAGATTTTTTCAGCGTGAGAAATCGGATGTATGGCGTGTGTGGCAACCCTGCAAACCGCAGCTCCGAATTAAGCTAATCACCGCTGATAGCATGCTAGCCAGCAGTACTATGGAGAAATGTTCTATTTATTCTGCTTGTAAGCAGTATGCCACCATAGCTCTTGCACTGGTCAGGGTGTTTATCATCTCCTCCGTACTGAGGATTGCTGCTACCTGGGGTGTGACGATACTGTAATGGGGTAGCCATCCTCATCCATCTTGGTGTCGTCATACTTCCTAATTGCTTCAGTTTTTACTTCACTGTAGCTACCAGCATCTTCCCCACTACTCCACTGCAAACCTTCTCATCTTGCTTGAAAGACTGAAAGAAATGCCATCACAGCTACTATTCAGTCATGGCTGTCTTTAACACTAGAAGCGCCAAAGCTCCGGTCATTTGACCGCTGTGACGTCTACTAGAAGCGCCGCCTCTGGTCGACCTAATTATACCTAGAAGCGCCGAGCACCGGTCACTTGACCGCAGCAGCACAAAAAATAATAATATCTTTGCACTGGATCCAATTTCAGAACCCTCCTTTCATGACTTTTCCCAGAATTGTCCTTTTAATAAACTAGTATTTTTACATTGTTAAAAGAAACCCTGCACATGCTAGTTTCAATCGATTTCGCTCGTATCTCTGTAATATTGTCGTCGTCGCCTACGCTTCAAGACTGTGATTCTCTTTTCTGCCAGCGGGTGTCGCAAAGATTCGTATGTCATTTAATATTTAGTATAACTAAATAAAGATCAATAGTTTTCAAAACTAAATTATTCAAAGTTCAAACTGATTATTGTGTAAAGACAAAACGGAATTCGTCCGTTGAACGAAAGTGAAAGTGTTTCACTTTCCAAAGTCTTAAAATATATACTTTATTTATTAATATTATTTAATATATACTATATATAAGTTTACATCAATGGTTTTCAAACCGTGAGAGCGTCTTGCTTTGCCTAATAAATGCTTTAGTAGTTTGCAGGAATTCTGCGAATGGTAATTAGCCTACTTATCAAGTCAATATCTCAAAGAAATGATCTCTCGGGTATAATCCCTCTTCGCCAGGGCTAGCTGTTAGATACATACATTATGTATGGCTGCTTTTGACACACTGGCATTACAAAAAAATTAAGCAGAATGCAAGTTACGTATGTAAATGCATACCTTTGCGAGCGAAACTGAGATGATGGCATGGGCGGTGCTGTTATGAACACTTTATTCACAATAGCATTCATGAGGCAACGTGAGCTATAAATTCGTCGGGACGCGGCTACACAGTTTGAGTGAAAACTCTGCTTGGGCGATCGAACAACAACACAGTTTGCTTGAAAGCTCGGTTTTGGCGTTTGAACAGCAACATAGTTTGCGTGACTCCTCGGTTTGGGCGTTTGAACAGCAACACAGTTTGCTTGAAAGCTCGGTTTGGGCGATCGAACAGCAACACAGTTTGCTTGAAAGCTCGGTTTTGGCGTTTGAACAGCAACATAGTTTGCGTGACTCCTCGGTTTGGGCGTTTGAACAGCAACACAGTTTGCTTGAAAGCTCGGTTTGGGTGATCGAACAGCAACACAGTTTGCTTGAAAGCTCGGTTTGGGTGATCGAATTTTACCTGAAGCTCCTTGCCCGCCCTCAAAAAGAAAACAATGCCAAGTCGGCAGATGTTCAGGGAACAAAACGTATGACATCTGCCAGACATGTAAGCGACTGGTCTGTGGCAAATGTGCAAAGACTGCACCTAAGCTGTGTTTTGAATGTTGAGTTGTGTGAAGCTGACACACAAATCAAAACAAAGGGAACTTAATTTGAGGTGGGGAACGAAACTTATTCAATATACGCTAAAGAGAGATGGGATGCACCCGTTGTTGGCCTGTAGCTGTGTTCTACAACCTCCAAAACCTGGCTGTAATTAATAAATATTGTTCAAACAGTGCATGAACATTAACCACAGCGGTGGAGGTTTATTCTCAAGTTCACAATTCACTACATAAATGTAACTTAATTTGAGGTGGGGAACGAAACTTATTCAATATACGCTAAAGAGAGACGGGATGCACCCGTTGTTGGCCTGTAGCTGTGTTCTACAACCTCCAAAACCTGGCTGTAATTAATAAATATTGTTCAAACAGTGCATGAACATTAACCACAGCGGCGGAGGTTTATTCTCAAGTTCACAATTCACTACATAAATGGAACTTAATTTGAGGTGGGGAACGAAACTTATGCAATATACGATACATGTAAATCACCGAATGGTGATAACGCTCGGTGATAACACGGTCGTTAGGACGTGGGATCACACATCGGCTATTCACCGATCAAACACCTCATTTGAAACGGCAACACAATACGGCAAGATAAAAAAGTGAACATTAGAGAGGACAGAGGCAACTATATTCGTGAAGCCATCCGTATCATTTTAATAATTTTGCGTTTTGTTACGCAAAGGTACATAGCCTACCTTTTATAATGATATTTTTGTAATTATTTTGCCTATTTATGCTTTTTGTTCTTTGTCTAACACAAAACATTATAGACATTTATTTGTAGATTTGTTATGTTCACCATAGCCTACAATTCACTAACATACACAACTTTTAGACATTAAAACTTGAAATGGCGTAACATTGAGTATACAAACAAACTTGCTTTAGCTCGGTCTACGGGCTTCACTTTGCTACTCTGAGTATCGAACAAGCTTTTTGTGGATGTGGGGGTGGAAGGCTGCAGCGCAGTCTGTTTCATTAGCAAGACAAAAGACGTGAACGCTTCACAGTGGGGGTGCGGGCCAGTGGGTTAGTGGTGTGGCGAACGTACATGATAATATAGTGACATATATGCCAACAGAATAACACACAGACAAATAAGCAAACTATTACACTAACCAAGCAAACTATTACACTAACCAAGAAACAAAACTGAAACTATTTTTTGCATTTACGTTTTCGCACAAACCAGGAAATGCAATATGAAACTAAACAAAACTGACAGTGGGAAAGCTACTGAGAACAAGGTCACAAGGCACTGATTCTAAAAGGTTTAGTCACATTAATTTGTTAACATATTGACGTTACGTGCAAATGCCACCATTACGAATATTTTGTTTGGGCGGCTCATTCTTCCTTTTGTGCAAAACGCCATCTAGCGTTAATTATGTGTCAGTACCAGCTCCCCTGTGTAAAGACTCAGCGGTCTTTTGACCGCCCGAGGCGCGCTTTAAGTAGGTGAAAACAACACGGCGCTAGTAGGAGGTGGTGAAATCGGTCAGATGACCGGCCCTCCGCGCTTCTAGGTATAAGTATGTAAATGAGGCGCGGCGCTTCTAGTGTTAAAGTGCATGTCTCAACAGTGTGATGTTGTCACACTCATTTCAAGTGCAAGTGAGGGAGAAGGTTTCCCTCAAGGAGGGTGTCAGAGCTAAATAGAACACTGGGGCGGCAAAACGCGTGTTCTAGTTTATTAGCTAGTTTAGCTTATACAAAGTAGAAATAAGGTGGTGTCTAACTATATGCTGAGTTTGTCATATATCGGTTAATTTATGCTGCAACTGAAATGAGACAATTATTTTTAACTAAATTCTCTAAGCATCAAGAGTGTATGACAAGCCATCATGATACAACACTTCACTGGTATAATCAGAGCATAACTAACAGCTAGCTGATGATGTCCAAGAGCAAACTAGGCCTACATACGCTTAACAATGCTCCAATCAGCTCTCGCGGTAGCCAATGCTAGCTCGTGTTAGCTAATGTTAAAACAACAAAGTTGACAAGACATTTTCAATGTGTTAACAACAGTCAAGATGACAGAAATACATTATGTCAAACCAATGTAAAAAGTGTCCGTAAATACACCGAGAGCTTATGCTACATACCGTTTTGGTGAAGGGGGGGTCGTCGACTAACGTTTGGTAAAAGCGCCACTACATGTACATCCTCTAAACTCCCCAGGTAATGCATATACTAGCTGTTGTGCTCTGAACAAAGTAATTGTACCTCGCTATATTTGAAGTAACACATGTAAATACAAAATATCTTCTTACCTGAATTTAGTAGTGGGGAAATTGTGGCCGCGGCACAGATCATTTAAAATGTGGGAATGTTCAGGCATCTAGACCCGCGCAGCTCTACTAACAGCCAATCAGCGCAGCAGCTCTACTAACAGCCAATCAGCGCGTTACATCTTACTGGGCTTTTTGTTTTTCATTTTAAAAAGCCCGCTCTCGTTTAGGACAGAGAACCGCGGTAGTGTGTCCTATATAGAGTCCATTTAGAGAGCAGAAAGTAAATGAAATGCAGAAACTAAAACGTTATTGCCATTTTAATGCACAAGAAAAAGAAAAAAAGATTCTGAATTGCACATTAACAAGGTGGAAAAAAAGGTGAATATAAAGTTGGATAAATCCTAACTGAAGTCATACTGCATGTATACTGTTAAGAATAATAGCTAGTTACGATATCGCATTAGCACCTAATGTAAGGCAATGTATGTTCAGCCATAGGCTACACAACTCCTGTTTATAAGTTAATTCAGTATTTTAATTCAGTATTTTGTTGCAGAAGCATTACTTTCATGAGTTTTATTAGCGACTGTTTTTACTGTCGCAGTCCTCTGGTTTAAGTGCAGCATGTAATGGTTCACTGCATTCACCCTGAAGTGGAAGGGGAACTTCATGCTCAATTTCAACATTGTTCACACAATGGAAATAAAATTAAACACAAATTATCTTATTAAATTATATGAAATTATGCATGATATAACCATTTTAAATCTTCTTTAGGGTCAAATTTGTGTTTAAAAGAAAAATGTGATTAATTGTGATCTACACAAATTATGATTTACCATGATTAAATGGTTTGTTTCACTGCTGTATCATAAAGCTGCAGGTAAAGTTGTATTGATTTTATTTTGTGGAATACATTAGCACAATCTCTAGATAACACAGTTCTGTACATTTTAATATAGAATCAATGTTTATTTGCTGAATTTAACCAAACATGAACATATATAATTTGGTTTTACAGGGATTATGACATATTTTATGCTTTTTATGTTAAACTCAGAAAATAAATATAAATTGTGCTCAGATATTTGCAGATAATGCTTATGCTTATAACAAACTTTTTATGTTATGTATTTTTACATAAAAAACAACAAAGTATGTCGTACATACAAGTATAGAGAATATAGCAGTATGGTCCTGGTTATATCTGTCACGGTGAGGCGGCCCCCTACCGGCCGCCTCCGTCCACAGCGGCTGTTGTTGTTGTTGTTTGGTGACGTCATGTGCGTCCCTCAGGTGGGCGGAGCCCGTGATCCGTCTCACCTGAGGGTCGTTTGTTTGCCTATATATGTCTTGTCTTTGTACCAGTTGACCGCTGGTCATTATATCCTTAATTTGGAGATATTGCACAGGTTTTTGGTTTGCACACTTTCTATTAAACCATCCTTTTTCCCTGAGACTTGGCGTGATCGCTTCCTTTTAGTTGCTCACCCCTGCCCGTCACAGAATGACCAGCCACCCTTCGGAAGCCGCCGAGTCTCTTTTACTTTCTCCTTCGTTCGTGGTCATGTCTCGTGGTAAGTGTTTGTCTGCGTGGTGTTTTGTGAAGAGTTCCGCCGTGCCTATGTGTTGTGTTTGTGGCACGGCGAGGACCAGGGCTGTCTGCCCTGGGAAAACTCTTCGTGTTTGTTGGAAGAGCTCCGCCGTGCTCGTGTTGTGTTTGTGGCACGGCGAGGTCCAGGGCAGTCTCCCTGGTAAGCTCTTCGTCTTGTGTGGTGTTAGTGTGTCCAGGAACTCCGCCAAGGACGGTCTCAAGCCCGGCTGAAAAAGGAGGAGGGTTGTAGCTGCGAACTACGTAAAAAATTAGCAACGAAAACGATGGAAAACGAAGGAAACTTATCGACGATTTCTACTACCACATCCGGGGCAGCCGATGCGCCAGCTTTATGGTCCCAGGGCGCTGGTGAAAAGTTACCTATGGGCCAAAATATGACTAAATTCACCACGCCAAAAATCGGCGCCAAAATGGCCACTTGGAACGTTCGAACAGGCCACAAAGTCGGTCAAAAAGAAATTATTGCCAAAGAAATTTACAACTCTGGGATATCAATTGCAGCCTTATCTGAACTACGACTCACTGGCTCTGGACAAATGACCATTCATCCTCCAGCGACCGATGCGGGAATGATTTTACATTATTCCGGTGATGCCAAACACCAGGCTGGCGTCAAATTTATGCTAGATTCTCGAGCCAACCGAAGCGTCATCGCATTCCAGCCTATTTCCAGCCGGCTGGCTATCATTACATTAAATGGGACAGTCAAAACACACATTTTTTCTGTCTATGCACCAACAGAAGTCAGCCCCGATTCAGTTAAAGAGGACTATTATTGCCAACTCCAAGAAGCATTAGATCAGATTCCCAAAACAGACATGACCATCATAGCTGGTGACTTCAACGCCCATGTTGGCAAGGAAAGAGCCGGCTGGGAATCAACGATAGGGGCCTTTGGGCACGGAACCACAAATGACAATGGCCTCCGCCTCCTCTCGTTCGCCTCAGCCAATAACCTGGTCATTGGTAACACCTTGTTCCAGCACCCACTCAGGCACCAACTGACCTGGCGGAACCCATCAGGCAAGGACTCTGCAGTCTTAGACTACATCCTCATTAGCTCCAGATTTCGATCATCACTACGGGACGTCAGAGCTATGAGAGGACCAGACTGTGGATCCGATCACCATCTTGTCCGTGCCAAGATCCATCTAAAATTGCAACGTGCTAAACCACGGCACAGACCAACATCAAAACTGAACTGGAAGAAGCTAATGGACCCAGTGGTCAAGGAGAAATTCCAAATCAGCCTCGCAAACAGCTTTGAGACTCTGATCGTTTCAGACGACGTGAATGACGAGGAGCAATGCATCTCCACCGCCATTATGGCGTGTGCCAAGCCTCTCTGCCCACCAATTCCTCGCCGCACTCAGCCTTGGATATCTGACGACTGCTTAGACCTGGTGGCAAAACGGAAACGAGCAAAGCAGCTTGACCACAACCAGTATCGGCGACTCAACCGTGAGGTCCGACAAAAGATGAAAGAAGAACAGGACGTTTATTGGAACCAGGTGGCAAAAGAGCTAGAAGAAGCAGCAGCAAAACACAAATACAGAACCATCTATCAAACCCTGAAACGACTCAGCGGAAGAACTACATCCACCAACGACAATATCAAGAAGGCAGATGGAGGATTTGTGAAGTCACCTGGTGAACGGCTAGAACATTGGAGACAATTCTTCGAAGGACTGTATAATCACAATCCGCCAACTGGACCATCCATGGAACCACCAGATATAGGCCCGCCTATGATGCTTATGGCTGATACAGAACCAACAGAGCTAGAAGTCAAGACGGCCATCCATGCATTGAAGAATGGAAAGGCGCCAGGAGTTGACCAAGTTACTGCAGAAGCCATCAAGGCTGGCGGAGAAGTCTTATCACATCGTCTTCACCTCCTCATCATAAAGATCTGGCGCTCAGAGGACATACCATCTCAATGGAAGAAGGCAATCATCATCTCAATCCATAAGAAGGGTGACAGCCAGGAATGTAAGAACTACCGCGGCATCAGTCTATTATCAATCTTAGGCAAAGTGTTCGTGAAAATCATCCAGTCACGGCTCCAGAAACACCGGGAACAAACAAGCCGAGAAGAACAAGCCGGGTTCAGGCCTGGACGAGGATGCATTGACCAAATCTTCTCCCTTCGCCAACTGATGGAAGAACGAATACGATGTGGCAGACGGACAGTCCTCTGCTTCATTGACTTCAAATCTGCATTTGACTGCATACATTGGCCAGCGCTATGGAAAACTTTGGAGGTTGAGCACATCCCACCAAAAGTCATCTCTCTCCTCCAAAAAGCATATGATGGCTTAACCAGCCAGGTACAGATCCGAAATGAGCTGTCAGAACAGTTTACTGTCAGAACTGGCGTCCGTCAAGGAGACGCATCTTCACCACTTCTATTCAATGCTGTGGTTGATGCCATCATGAGGAAAGTCTTCCAAGGACGAGACGGTGTTCAGTTCAGTGTTGATCACCATCTAAATGACCTGATGTTTGCTGACGACAGGGCAGTGGCCTCTGAGGATGATGCAGAAGCCACTGACATTCTCTATGACATCGTCCACACTGCATCATGCGGCCTCAAGATCAATGCGGCCAAGACAAAAGTGCTGACAATAGATGGATCCCTTGCTCATGTACACCTTGAGGGAGAACAGATTGAGCAAGTAGAAGTCTTCAAATATCTCGGATCCCTTGTTCAAGCGAAGAAAGTGACCTCCTCACCTGACATCCAGGCTAGAATTGGACAGGCGACTGCAGCATTCGCCTCACTTAGGTGGTGTCTCTGGAAGAAAGACAACATTGCAACAGCAACAAAGATCCGCATTTTCCGGACACTCGTTCTACCAATTCTCCTCTATGGAGCAGAAGCGTGGACCCTACTCAAGATGGATACAAACAAGCTTGAGGCCTTCCAAATGCGATGCCTCAGACAAATTCTTAAAGTCTCCCTCCGGGACCGTCTCACCAATGACACAATTCGAGCAAGGTGTCTTAAGCAACTGACCATCGAAGAGATGATCCAACAACGACGCCTTCGGTGGTTTGGACATGTGTGTAGGATGAGCGAGTCCCAGATACCACACCAACTGCTTTGGAAAGTCTGGCCCAACCACTGGAAAATTCAGAGCTCTGCGCCTAAGAAAACCTGGATAAAGCAGATAGAAAAGGATCTGCAGAACCAACGCCTGAATCTAACCCAAGCAAGGACAGCAGCAATGAACCGGAAGGAATGGAAAAACGTTGTGAGCCAAGTTCGAGAACCATCAGCACCTACAGCAGCGTACTGGCTACGGAAACGTCCGCAGCAGATCGCCAGCTAAGGATCAGAGAGAGAGAGAGAGTGTGTGTCCAGGTGAACGGACGTGAGGATCTGTGTGCGTGCGCGTTTGTTATATGTTAAGTGTTTTGTGTGTGTGACGCGGTCGCCGCTCATCACTGTTGCCTCACTCCCGTGTGTCGTGTGTTTTATGTGGGGAGCGACTGTGACTCTGAGCGGCGCGTCACCATCGTTTATGTGTAGTGCACGCAAGTATCGGTCCCGTTCGTTCAGTGTCTGCACACTAAGTTCTGTTTATCTAGTCTTTGTGTGCATGTTTTGTCCTAGCGTGTTGTCAACTGTTAAATGTGTAATTCCACGCATGCTCCTCCCCTTAAATGTGTGTTTGGGGGGGGACCGGCTGTGGTCAAACACACAGGGCGTCGCTCCCGAGGGAGGCCCTGAATAGGGTAGGGCGAGTTTGTGTTTTGTGTGTGTGTGTGTGTGTGTGTGCTGTTCTCTGTGCAGGTGCTTCTCCTTGGCGGTGTTCCTGGACCTTGTGGGGATCTCCACCTGGCAGGAGCCTCCTTGTGTTGTGGGGTGACCGGAGCCCGGTCATGAAGAGCCCCTCCCTAGAGGGCTGGGGCCCCCGGATGTTTGGGGACCATGGGGCTCCGGTCTGAAAAGCTCCTGCTGAGGAAGGAGATCCTCCCTCCTGCCCGGGGTGACCAGGAGGCCCTTGGGGCTGCTCCCTAGCCCGCGTCGGGGGTGCTCTGGGCCTCGGCCTCGGTCTCTGGCGCTCCTGGATTGGGTGGAGGAGTCCACCTTGCGATGAGGGGCCCTGGGAGGGGTTGGCTCCCCAGGAAGCTGGGGTGACCCCTAGCAGAAGGCAGGGGTCATCTCTGGGAGGAGGTAGGTCCAGGAGGTGAAGTAGCCACGCCTTGGAGAGGTAGCCTGCACGCACACACATACACGAGGGACGAGAAAGGAGCTGTAGCTCCTCGTCCTCACACCTGTGGGGCTCACCGGCTGAAGGCCGGTTAGTGCGTGAGGGCCCTGCGACCGACTGGGGCGCGGTTTTGTGTTATTAACGGCCCAGTCGGTCCAGGGTCCCACCTGGGGAGGTGAGCTGTTTAATGTTGTGTGTTTTTATGTTCCAGCTCCTGGACTGCAGGCGGTGTGTTCCTGCCTGTCCCTGCCTTCCTGCCCCTTCGTGTTTTGTGTGCAGCCGCTGTGTGCCACACACCCAGTGGAGGGGAGTGCGGCTTGGTGGGGGGGTCTGTCACGGTGAGGCGGCCCCCTACCGGCCGCCTCTGTCCACAGCGGCTGCTGTTGTTGTTTGGTGACGTCATGTGCGTCCCTCAGGTGGGCGGAGCCCGTGATCCGTCTCACCTGAGGGTCGTTTGTTTGCCTATATATGTCTTGTCTTTGTACCAGTTATCCTTAATTTGGAGATATTGCACGGGTTTTTGGTTTGCACACTTTCTATTAAACCATCCTTTTTCCCCCGAGACTTGGCGTGATCGCTTCCTTTTAGTTGCTCACCCCTGCCCGTCACAATATCTGTTTATAATTTGTTCTTAAATTGTACAGGAAAATAGAATCTGCATAGCATGGAAAGGGAGATTTTGCAGAACACAGCAATTTCAGCTATTGCGCAGGTAGGCTACTGCAGATTAAAAGTCAGATTTTATCTAACATTATTGAGTCTGTGAGGCAAGTTTAGGTTGAAGTCATTGTCAATTTTATCTTTAAATGTGAACTATAAATTTTAGTATTAAACGTGTTACTTAGCTACATTTGAACAAACATTTATCTTGCCCTGCATGTTTTTTTGGTCTTTCACCTCTTTCAGGAACATGTGTCACACTCACTGGTGGAAGAATGGTATTCTGTCTCCACAGATACACAGGTAGTCTTTAGTTTCTGTTGATGTAATCTTTGTTTGTTATTTCTTAAAGTGTATATAATAGCCTTTAAAACAATTGAGCCTTCTTTCTTCTAGGATTATTTGTTAGACCACCCAGATAGTACAAGACAGACTCTTTCCACAGAAGCACAGGTAGACGTTTTCGTCCCAGATACAGCTGGCTATATTTGAACATGTATTTCTTCCAGTTATTAAATGTTGTTCTCACCGCTTCTAGGATGAGGGGATTACTCCAAAACTTAAAGCAGTTTAATGGAGAGTATGGTTGTGGGCATTGTCTTCAGCCTGGTATGCAGTTACGAAAAGGCAATGGGACTGCACGAGTCTACCCTTGCTTGGAACAGCTGCCAGATAGCAGAGATCATAATACAACTGTAGAGATAGCAGAGATAGCTGAAATCAAAGAACAAAGCATATTAGGCATTAAAGGTCCATCAGCAATTGCAGATTTACCTCATAATAACATTATGACCAGCTTCTTCAAGCCTTTTGTTGAGTCGCTGCTGCCCTTCATTACTCCCTCTCCCACCTGGAAAACAGACTCCTACATCAGGATGCTCTTTGTGGACTACAGCTCGGCCTTCAATACAGTCATCCCGCACAGGCTCACCCACAAACTCTCCACACTCGGCCTGCACCCCACCCTCTGTGACTGGCTTTTGGACTTCCTAACAGGCAGGCCCCAGTCTGTCAGGATTAGCAACAGGACTTCAGCCAGCATCACCACCTACACCGGCACTCCACAGGGCTGCGTCCTCAGCCCTATTCTTTACACCCTGTTCACCCATGACATCAACATCATCCTGAAATTTGCTGATGACACCGCAGTGATAGGACGTATCACTGGGGGAGATGAAGCAGCTTACAGGAGGGAGGTGACCGGACTGGTGGCATGGTGTGATGAAAACAACCTTACCCTCAACACGGACAAGACGAAGGAGCTGATAGTGGACATGAGGAAGGAGAGGAGACCTCATCTGCCACTTTTCATCCGGGAGCTCGAGGTGGAGAGGGTGGGCAGCTTTAAGTACCTGGGGGTCCACATCAGTGAGGACCTCACATGGTCACTGAACACCAGGCAGCTAGTCAGGAAGGCTCAACAGCGGCTGTACTTCCTGAGGAGGCTGAAGAAGTTTGGGATGTCTCCTGTGATCCTCACCAACTCCTACAGTTGCATCATTGAGAGCCTCCTAACCAGCTGCATCACCGTGTGGTACGGCAGCCTGACTGCGATGGACCGTAAATGCTTGCAGAGAGTGGTGAAAACTGCAGAGAAGATCACCAATTCTCCACTGCACTCTCTGCAGAGCATATACAACCACAGAGTCCGAAGAAAAGCTGCCGCCATCATTAAGGACCCCACCCACCCCCAGCACGGACTGTTCAAACCTCTGCCCTCAGGCCGGAGGTACAGGAACACGAGGTGCAAGACCTCCAGGTTAAAGAACTCCTTCTTCCCCACCGCAATCAGAGCTCTGAACCAGAAATGACTCCTCACACTTTAGATTACAATCGCACTGTTGCACTTTACAACACATCACTGTAATTTATACACTGTACATTTTGCTCCGCTGTAATTTATTCCATGGTGTAAATTTAAGATTCTATATTGTAGTAGCGTAGGTTTATTATTATATTATTATTTTATTTAGTGTATATTTCCTGTGGCATTCTTAGCGAGGAGCAAAGTAAGATTTTCATTGTATCTTAGGAAACCTGTTCCCTCTGTGCATATGACAATAAACACTTTGAATCCTTGAATCCTATGACATAATAATGACATAATAAATGGAGTGGTTCCTGATTACATGCATTGTGTGTTGCTTGGAGTGTGTGGACAGATCTCTGCTACTATTACAGATTGTCCGCGGTTGCTAGCTGCTAGCGGTCCCCTCCACCCCCACCGAAGCTCAACAACTTTCGTTCAACACCCCCCTACCCCCGCGCAACAACTTTTTCGTTCGATTGATGCGTATTAATCTGGTAGCACTCCGCAATATTTGGTATCCAAGAAGTAGCTCCCAGTTTCAAAAAGGTTGGTGACCCCTGGTTTAAACACTGCAAGAATAGATGCAAATCTTATGTCAATTAAGCCTCCAAGCACTATTTCTGCCACGATCAGTTCTGGAACGAAAATTTTGGAAGGCTCACGAATGGCAAAACTGGCTTTTGTATTACAGTGTGCCATTCTTGAAGGGGATACTACCAAACAAATATCTCAGTCATTGGGCTTTACTGGTGGAGGGCATTAGCATTTTGCTTGGCTCAGAGATTACACAAGAACAAATTGACCATGCTTATGTGTCACGTTGAGGACCCCGGCCCCTCCCTTTTGGGCGTGTGTTTACGTTGTCCACATGTACTTGTCTGCGTCTGTGGATATCTGTGGGTGCGGTTATGTTTTGTGATAATCCGTCTCACCTGTGCATCGTCTCGTAATCACGCGGGGCTTATGTGGTTTGTCTATTTAATGTGCGCTCGCGCAGTGTCCTGTGCTCGTCGTTGTCTAAGTCTGCACGTTGTGTTGAAAGTCTGTATGTTTATTGTGCGCTATTGCGCAATATACGTGTTTATTAAAAGTGATGTCAGTTGCAAAAGAGGGATTCCGTGTCTCATCCTTTGCCCAGCCCGCGTGTCACATCATGAAGCTCTCATGCTCTTTGTTGGATCCATTCAGAGTTTGTATGGCATAGATCAGATGTCATTCAATATACATTCACTCCTGCATTTGAGCCAGAGTGTAGAGAATTTGAGTCCACTGTGGGGCCATTCTGCATTCATGTTTGAAAACTTTAATGGCTATTTGTTCAAACAAGTAAAACATTCAAATGCAGTGCCTCAGCAGATCTGCAAAAGAGTAACATGGTCTCGTAAATTACCATGCATAGCTAAACGTTATTTATCAGATGACTCCCCTGAAGGGAAAGCTTTCTACACAGAAATGACTTCCATTAGACACAATGTAAGAAACTGTGCTAGATTTGATAGGGTGACTGCTCTTGGAGTGCCAAAGATGAGGTTGGTGTCTGAAAATGACCTTTGTGCGCTACATGCAGTACATGAGGTACCAGCAAACTCTGTTGGGAGTTACTATAACAGAATATCTGTCAATGGAGAAATTATTCACAGCTTAACCTACACAAAGAGCAAGAACAGAAACAATTCCATTGTAATCTTGAAATATGGTAGTATTTTCAAGATTTCACATTTCCTCTGTCAATGACAACCAACAGCACCTCTATGCAATTGGCAAATTTGGTAATAGTACAGTACAGAATTTGGTCAAAGGACACAGAGTCAGGATATCATTGTCCTTTACGAAGTCTGTACATTTTCCTACTGGATTTGAAAGAGCCATTGACACCAATTATATTGTGAGACCATGTGTTTACATTAACTCTGAAAAGTCAGGGCCTATTGTGTGTAGCCAGATCAAGACCTATTATAGTAAGTGAACAAAGCTGAACAAAGCTTCTCCATTTGGTTAAATCTTTAATGACATAGGTCTTGTCATTATAAAATGATGTGATGATGTTCTACAATTTTACAGCTTGAGGCAGACGTACTTTCAGAACCAGTAACAGCGACCAATTTTTATATACAGTATATATATGAACTTTTCACACATATTTTTGTTTCTTTGTTTTATCTACATGTCTGTAAATATCAGTAAAAAACTTTGGATTTTAAGAACTAATGTGTCAAAATACACATAAATAATAATAATAATATCCTGTGAATGTCATATTGTTCAAATACACAGTAATAAATAGTTTGTTCATTGACTCATTGTATTGTTTTTTTCATGAATTTCTGTAAAATATTGGTTAAAGTTGAAAATATTAGAATGAATTATTATGTGACTTTGGGGTGGAGGACGGGGTGGAGTGTGGATGGGGTCATAAATGCCTTGGCACCTTCATATACTTTTATTACATGAAGCTGAATCAGACAACTTTTGTGTAAACTGTTGGGGCTTTAAACTTCTATCAACCATTTTAGCCCAGCACGTTCGTTTGATGGAAAAGAGATAGCAGGAACAACATACCAAAATTATAGCAATACCAAAAAGGCCTTTATTAAAACAGAGATATCTCTGAGGATCTCACACATTCTAACATTTACATTAGAGAGGTCCAACCCGTGTTGGTAACATGCAGTCTTTATATACTATTTTCTCCACCCCTAAAACCCTCAGATCTTCTTTTATAACTTACATGGTGTTGTTCAAGCAAACATGATTTTGTTATTCAAGCAGAAATGACTTATCCATTTGTTTCAACATATTAGAATATGTGTTCGAAGAAATGTTATCATGCCCCAGGATGTCGTAAATTCCCCCTCTTATCAGTCTACACATCTTTTTCAGTCTCACACTGCGGTCCTCCACTTCCCGTTGATCGGGTCATCTTCTCTTTGAACTCATTACACAGCATGATTTGCAAGGCCCTTCTTAGGGTTCACAGCTCAAACACATCTAATGCAGTAGTTATATTTAATTACTATATTATGTTTAATGGTAAGCAAAATATATTGTTGCTAATGCTATTGCTAAGCAAAAACCCATTATCTCAACAAAACTCAGGGTACACTGATAGAGATCATTACAATGTAGCTTATGAAGACATGCTACATTCATATCTCATCACGCTAGTTTTGTTGTTTTCCATTCATGTTCATTCTATATGCAACTTTCTAAAATCTTGCATTGTCAAGGACATATGTTGGGCAATAGATTGATTTAATACAGATTGTACATGTATGTATGACATATGTCTCATAGTATGTTAAATTAATATGCATTGTATATGGATTTTTAGTGACATACACTGAACTTATATGATTGAGGCAAAAAACATAAGAATCATATGCTGTAACGCAGCATATGCTGCGGAGTGCGAGATTTAATAAAGGGAATACCAAACTCAGGGTCGAAAAGGAATGCGTGGGTCAAATCCGAGAGGGAGTCAGAACATGAAACACTGAGTGACATACTGAACACAAGAAAATGAAACACGGGTAGAATACGGAAACAAATGAACAACCAGGTACATGAAACACAGGGCGACTGGGCAGCAAAACGAGAAGTACTCACGACAGGAAAACGGGCAGGATACAGAGACAAAGCGTATAGCACAAAGCACAAAACCATGGATAACAAGACTGGGGAAATACCGGGACTTATATACATGAAAACTAAACTATGAGCAGGTGAAGACAATGACACAGGGGCGTGGCAATTAACAAGGGAATCACGAGATAAACGAGTGGGGCGGGATCAACAGGCATGGAACACAGACACAAGGGAACCCGGAGTGACATCTAAGGGAGGGGGCGAAGCCATACGTGACATATGCGTTTTTTGAAAAACATATGGGAAACATATGCGTTTTTTTCATTTTCCATATGGGTGAAGCCATCCTCGTGGCTTCAGTAGGCCCCAGATGTGTTTGTGTGCTCTCTGGACGGCCTCGGCTCAGTCCTAATCTGATGTTCCTCTGGTGTTCCTAAACTGACCTCACTGGAGGCCAGTCCCCCCTAATCATCTTTTGGAAGGGACCACGGCGACACTCAGTCCACCATGCCATCACGAGGATGCTGAGCGTGGAGAGGGCATGTGAGGGGAGAGGCTAATTTGCATCTGTCAAATCAGTTTTAATTACTTCATGTATTGTCCAGTCACATTTAGTTAATCACCTTATGTTCACCTCGTGGACACCGTGTGTATTGATGATTAAAGGTATAAAAGATGAGAGTTCGGAGTGGGGAATTAGCTCTCTTTTGCAGCCGCCTTGTGTGTATGTAACTGAGATCTCTGGATTAATCCATACTTTGGTAAATAAATCATTGTATTTTATTATCTTACCCAACTGCTTCTGACTTTTATTGTGCTTACCATTTATGGGTTTCAGAATTTCTAACACGAGTTACGCTTGTTTGATTTTTTTACAGCATTACCAAATGTACACAAAATATTTTATATTACCCTTTCTGGGTATTTTTTATACCTGTCTTGTTACTGATCTCTCCCTCTGCACATGGTATACAGTCATAGCAGCAGGTGCCTGGAGGACAGATCTCACTGCACACAAACACTGGCATCTATAAGCATTGAAATTGAACAAAAAAAAGAAAGTGTCACAGCCTCCAACCCTGGGAACTCCACTTCCCAGCATGCCCCACCACAAAGGCGGAGATCCGCCTCCCCAGAGTATTAGACACCTGCAGCATATTAGCTGGTTCTATATAAGACCTATCTTGCTAATGCATCATTGCGAAGTATTGCCGACATTCTCTTGAAAGCATACCAAGCCTTATATGTATCTGATTCTCTTGTTTGACCTGTTTAGTGTTTCCCATTTTCTCCCTTTTGGATTTGCCCTCTGGTACCTCTGCTCGGTTGGATTGCTATTGTGTACGAACCTGGACTGCCCTCGATATCTCTCTGGATCTCCCTTTCACTCATTAAACCTTTATTTATTTGAAGTCTGCAAGCGTCTGTGTTGCGTTATGTTTCCAGCGTCACAGAAAGTATCAAGTGTTAACACTGGTACCTATGATCAAGGAATATTTTATATCTACACAATGTTCAGTCAAAGTATTTTGATTGTCATATATATGTAATCATGGTACTTAATAACCCTCATTACTAACTTTAAATAACCTATGAATTGATTGTCCTATGAATTGACTGTAAAAACCACAGTTTTTTTTTCATTACCTCATTAGTATTTTGTGTCCACACTATTGAGGCCATGTTTACTGCTAATCGATCATGAGCAGGTAAAGATGAGTCATAAAGTCCCACAGTGACAAACTCATATTGATCGTCTTTACTTGTTTGCCAGTTTATTATCTCATATCTTGCTGCAGGGTCACCATTTTTATCAAAATAAACTTCTTCACCCATTTTGGTTTTGAAATGTTCAATTTTGAGGTGTTCTACAAACTAACAAAACAGAGTGAGGTTTATTTGTTAAATGAAGTAATAAAAAATGACTGGACATAATTGTATTCTCATTCCAAGTTTGATATGTTGCTTGGTTATTAGAATTAGTGCTGTCAAAAAAGTAAAATTTGCTAAATTTTAAAAACAATTTCACTGGGAGAGGATCAGTCTGTTTTTTTTTTATTTGTGGAGCATGTTTGTTTGCAGCCCACATTGAAAATGTGCTTTTACATTAAGGTAAAGTACATAATTGTGTCTCATTACGTAAATTAGTACTTGAATTGAAGAGTTATTACTAAGAAGTGCCAAAACTAAAATATAAAATGTTCAATCAGTGCTTTAAAAGACTATTAACTTACTGTTAGAGGATCGGGCTGATTCTTTGTTGGACATGTGTCTTTACAGCCCAGAAGGTCGTGCAGGGTGTTGGCAATAGCATAAACCCCTTTATACACATTATTAAAAATTGACATGAGGGACATGTCAGTAAAAGTATTTTCCTTGTCAGAAAGTTTCTCTTCACCGGTGCACACTGCTAAATCATTGGAGTCATTCTGCTTTGTATATCTACAATTAAACAAAGCTTCCCAGAGTTTAGTAAAAATGGCTTCGCCCGCAGTTTTCAGTGGATTTATATTCAGAATGAATTCCTTCAGACCTGTCAGCTTTGTTTTAGGGATAGCGAGTCCTATGGCTCCTTGCAGTATCTTGTGCTTATCGACTGTGTACAGTACTGAGTCAAAGATCCAGCCTTCAGAGCCTACCCACTGGTATACTGTTATATTGTGCTCAAGAAATAAAACAAGTAATATTTCTAGATCCCAGAGAGCCAGAAATCCCAATATCACTCGGGAAGTGGAGCTTTTGATCTGCTCAATGATGCTCAATGATGATTTCCCGAGAGTAAGTTTTAAAAAACAGGAGAGAATATTCTAAGCATATGCCCAGCTGTTCTGCAGCTTCAGTAAATGCAGCCATTCCACTGTTTCCATAGTCATCATCTCTTCTTATTGCTCCCACCCAGGTCCAGCCAAAGTGCCTGACCATTTCTGCCAGTGCTCTGCTCTGGTGGTAATCACTGGGAATAGTGCGCAGAAATGAGGGATATTTGCTTTTGTCACTGAGACACTCACAAGTGGAATAGTAACTGATCTAAAAACAAGCAAAAATAAGATTCACATTGGTATCTCAGACCTTACGATTAAATGTAAAATGTAAATGTGCCATCTTTTGTCAATTGTGATTTTTACACCGCAGTCGAAATTTGTCCTCCGCTTTTAACCCATCTGTGCAGTTAGAACACGAACACACACACACACACACACACACACACACACACACACTAGTGATTACTAGGGGGCTGTGGATCACACGTGCCCAGGGCGGTGGGCAGCCCTAGCCCGGCGCCCGGGGAGCAGTTGGGGTTAGGTGCCTTGCTCAAGGGCACCTCAGTCATGGCCTCAGGTCTGGGAATCGAACCCACGACCCTCCAGTCACAAGACCAGTTCCCTACCACCAGGCCATGACTGCCCCATATTAATTATGACATTTTGTTTACTAGCACTCAACCTTTATAACATTGCATAATATTTTGGTTGTATAAAATATGTAAAAAGTATGTTCAGTCATGAACATGTTCAACATATATCAACTGCCTTAACAGTATGTATTTCAGTTATTTCTTATACTGTATTTGGTTCTCATAACCTTTTAAATTGTGTTGCTACATTAATACTGATTTATAATAGTTGCCTGAGTTCTTACTAATGGAATGCTCAAAGGTCCAATAGTCTTCGTAACAGCCATGGACACTGATGAGTATGACTCTCCTATTATGGCTTGTACTTGTGCAGGTTTTGTGCAGGGCTCCTCCAAGGCTGAGTTTTCGTTTCCATTTATAAGTGCCATGGCCATTCTGACCCCCACAGCTGCTCGCAGGGTACAAGCAGTCCCGTTACCTCTGGAGAAATTGATGATGGCAATTACTATATGCAGGAGAACAAAGACAGACTCCATCCACCTATCTACATACAGACCAGAGTTAGTGATTGAGACCTTGTGCACTAGGGATGATGTTTCAACTGGTTGAAACAGAAGGTCATGTGGTATTTATACAGACGGAAAGGTAAATCCTCTATGGTAAAGTTACACTGGTGGGTTGTAGTTTAAAGAGGTGCAATTTTGAAATGTGAGCAGAATGAGTCTGATAGAGGTATACTTATTGTCTTATTTATCCTGTAGATCTTGAAGACTGACTGGAACTTTGGGGTGGTGGTTCTGTTTATTTTTTTGCCTTTGTTTGTTTGTTAAAAACAGTATGTCTGTAACGACGGTGGTAGGGACGCACACACCATGTTAGAGAGAGCGAGAGAGAGGTGGAACCAAGTGCCACAATAAATAACAGAACTAAAAGGAGCGCCTGAATAAACGCGGACTGCTCAACGCGTAAAAAGAAATAAGGCAAAAACAAGGACGTCAGGGGAAGGAGCTGACTAATAGCAAAAAGGCTATTCAAACAAAAAACCCTTCCCATACGAACAGCAACGGGATAGGAAGGTAAACAGGTTGAGGAAAACTTGAGGGAGGTCAGTAAGGGACGCAGGAGAGGACTTGAAAAAAGACAGAGAAGAGAGATAGGAGAGATAGGTGGTGAGACACCTAAAGAGGCAAACGCTGCAAAACAGAGTAAGAGAGAGGCTGAGAGCGTAACGGCATAACCACAACGAATCAGCAATGATCCGTCTCCACTGGCTTCCTTAAGAAGCCATGGCAACAGGTGAGACAGATCATTGCTGATTGCGCTGCTGGAGTCTAGGACTGGCTCGGGTGCCCCTTGTGGATGTAGATGGCACGGCATCCGAGCCAGCCCTGACAATGTCAGCTTTGACAATTCTAATGCTTATATCCTATCTATCTCATATTATTTATCTTCTCTCAGATGTGGCCCACATTTTCTCATTGTCATTAAGTCGCGACCCATTTTTATACAATATAAACCAAACAAATTTACTTTTGAAAAATAGCCTTCAGAAACACAACCTACATATGCAAAAAGTGGGTTGTGGACACATTCTGGGCTTGTTTAAAAAATGCTCTTCTGATTTGGTACTAATCTTTTATCTTGGAAAAAAATACACTTTACATGCATATACAGTACAGGCCAAATGTTTGGACACACCTTCTCATTCATTGCACTTTCTTTATTTCCATGAGTATTTACATTGTAGATTCTCACTGAAGGCTTCAAAACTATGAATGAATACATGTGGAGTTATGTACAGTGAAATAACTGAAAACATGTTTTATATTCTGGTTTCTTCAAAATAGCCACCTTTTGCTCTGATTATTGCTTAGTATACTCTTGGCATTCTCTCAATAACCTCCCATAATTAACCCTGATAAGTCAAACCTGAAAACCATTTCAGGTGACAACCTCTTGAAGCTCACTGAGAGAGTTCCAAGAGTGTGCAATGCAGTAATCAGAGCAAAAGGTGGCTATTTTGAAGAAACTAAAATAAAACATGTTTTTAGTTATTTCACCTTTTTTGTTAAGTACATAACTCTACATTTATTCTTTCATAGTTTTGATGCCTTCTGTGAATCTACAATGTACATAGTCATGGAAATAAAGAAAGCGCATTGAATGAGAAGGTGTGTACAAACCTTTGGCCTGTAGTGTATATGTGCTGTCTCGTCAGATACTGTTATATTTATGAAATACAGTGTTGAAAGACACGTATTAGCCATAATATATGTCAACAACAACCTGCTCTGATGAGAAGATGCACATAATATGAACATGCCAAATGTGAAAATATGTGACAATAATTATGTATAATAAAGACATAAGCTGTGTGAAGCCTGTAATTAGCAGAATGAAGTCTGTAATGTCAGTAATGAGTCATGCTGTCATTGTATGGCTCATCTTTCACTCTTGATAACACTAATTGTGAGTGCTTATTCTGGGTTTTTACTTGTGTGACCCCACTCAGTATTTAAAATGAAATATCCACTGTTCTGTTTGGAAAGAATTTGTACATTTCTATTTTATTTAATTCCTTATTGAGATTTAGATGCCATTTTTCCCATCACATGTTTCTTTGTGTTTAATTCAGGCTTTAGCAGAATTATATAACATTTAGGTGTAAAAATGCAAAACAGTAACCCAAAGCTTGAGGCCAGAATAGCAAATATCTCCACAGCTACAGTGAATTTTCCTGGAGAGCTGACATAAGCTGGAATAAAGGTGATCCAAACTGCACAGAATATGAGCATGCTGAATGTGATGAATTTGGCTTCATTAAAGTTATCAGGCAACTTCCGTGCTAGAAAAGCCAAAATAAAACACAAAAGAGCCAGAAGTCCAATATAACCCAGAACAGCCCAGAAACCTACAGCAGAACCTAAACCACATTCCAAGATGATCTTTTCTTTGTAATAGTTCATGTTCTTATAGGGGAAAGGAGGGGAAATTGTTAACCAAAGCACACAAATGATGACCTGTATGAGAGTAAAGGCAAGAACACTGAGTCTCTGCTGTGGAGGCCCAAACCATTTCATGACATTACTGCCTGGAAGTGTAGCCCTGAAGGCCATTAACACCACTATTGTTTTCCCCAGAACACAGGAGATGCAGAGCACGAAGGTGATCCCAAACGCTGTGTGGCGCAGCATACAGGACCACTCAGAGGGTGGTCCAATGAAAGTAAGTGAACAGAGGAAACACAGAGTCAGAGAGAAGAGCAGCAGGAAGCTCAGCTCTGAGTTGTTGGCTCTGACGATGGGGGTGTCTTTGTTTAACAGAAATAGAATGGCCACTAAAATAGTTGATCCTGCTCCAAATAGAGAAAAAAACACAAGTACTATCCCCATAACCTCTGTCATTAAAAGAAATTCTACAACCTTTAACACACATTTGTCTCTCTCAGCATTAGACCAGTATTCTCCTGGACACTGCTCACATTTATTTGAATCTGCAAAACAGTTAAGATTGTTATATAATTAGCAATGAATATGACTATGGTCTTATGTTATTTATTGAAGCCATTCTTCAGAAACTGTATCCTGAAAAGCAAGAGCAGAATGCAAAATGTACAACTAACAATTTCTTTTTGGAACTTCATAAGCCTAAAATTACCTGTTATATTACTGATCTCTCCCTCTGCACATGGTATACAGTCATAGCAGCAGACAGGCCTTCCCTTCTGTACAGCCTTCCTGGTGCCTGGAGGACAGCTCTCACTGCACACAGACCTTGGCTTCTAGTGTGAGCAATGTTATGACTGTAGTCAGTACTATTCATGTCAAATGAGGAAATAACAACAGAACAAATCCTCTACAATAATTTCTGTATGTCTATATTATTTCAGAATTGTAATTGTAAAATATAATTTGCCAACAGTATCTGTACCTCAGCTTTTCCTCCGCCCCACACTATGTTGTTGGTAGTTATGACAATCTGCTGTCCTGGAGGCATTGAGGCATCGTAGTAGCCCACTTGTTTAAATTGCACTTCTCCATTGTCCCTCTGCTGCCAATTCACCACATCGTACTTCGCAGCTGTTGCTCCAGTGTTGTCAAACCACACCTGCTCTCCTGATTTAGTGGTAAAATTGACCTTTTTCAGGGCCTCATCAACCTTGGGAGGTAAAGAAGATAACAGTGGTATCTATATGACCACAGAGTCAGTTACAGACTGGGCTGTTTTAGCTTTCTGTTTCTTTATTTTATTAATTCATGCTTTATTTATTTATTTGTGTGTGTGTGTGTGTGTTACCTGCCGTGATTGTATTATCTGGTCCTTCTTACAGCCCTGGCTGTCTGTGCATCTGAACAGGCTGCGTAGAGAATGAGCTACAGCATAAATACCACTGTAGATACCATTAGCGTATCGGAGTTCTGGGATGTCTTCGTTGTAGTTTTGAAATGAAAGAAGGTCCTTATATCTACTGCAGGTGTTTTCCAATTGAGAAATGTTTCCCTCTGTCAGTACGCATGGTATAGCTGTTTCCCAGAATTCTTTAAGTATGTAGTCAGCAAAACCATCTATGTTGGCCTTTCCTACATCCAATCCTAGACTTCCACCCAGCACATCATAACTTGTTGGAGTTATTAGATTAACGGCAGTAATCCATACCTCAACTCCGATAAATTGTAAACCTTTGACATTCTTTAGAATAAGCTGTTCTATTAGAATGTTCATCTCAATGTGGGCAACAAATAAAATGACCACTTTAGCTGTGCCTTTCCTAATAGTGTCAACCACCTTCATGAGTTTGGTAGTCTCAGACCGGTCAAACTTCTCAGAATACTCCACACATATCCCTTCTTCTTTCGCTGCTTCAAGGAAAATGGCCATCCCACTGTTACCATAGTCACTGTCACTATTCACAGCTCCTACCCAGGACCAGCCAAAGTGCTTGACCATTTGTGCCAGTGCTCTGCTCTGGTAGTAGTCACTAGCAATGGTCCTGAAGAAGGAGGGGAACTCTTTCCTGCTACTCAAACACTCACATGTGGCAGCGTGACTTATCTGAGCAGAGGAGGCAGAACATTTAACACAGCTTTAATAGAGTTTCAGTGTACTCTCATTCAAAAGACAATTAATTAAAATACCTTAAATATTTTTTACATATGGTTATAGTTATATTTACAATACCGTGATTACCAAATTCCCAGTTTTTAAGTATCAAAGAGAATCATAGACACAGTACGAACATGTCTAGTTTCACAGCTAAGTTGTTTAAAGTCATCAAGATTATGGCAAGACTGCTCAGTGTCCTCACTGAGTCAGTAGTTGGGATAGTTGATGGATTACAGGTGAGCAAATGGCAGTGCCCTGTTAACTGCTCCAAGTGTTTTGTGTAAATGTGTCAGCTCATCACACTAGCTGAGTCTTACCATTGGGATCTTGAAAGGCCCTGTAGTCCTGGCGAGTACTATACTAGGAGTAGACTCAGACTCCCCTATAATGGCCTGGACTGCTGCTTTTCCAGAGCAAGATCCATCTGCTCTTAGGTCCTGACCATTCATCAGAGCCATCGCTGCCCTCATAGATAAGAATCTTGAGCCACAGTTGTCATAAATTCTATAACCAATAGAGACGTTTGGGAGCAAGAGGCCGCTCCTGTTGATTTCCTCAATGACAAAAATCATGGTCTGAGCGAAGCGTAATTCTCTGAGGTTTAGCCTGCGGACATACATGAAAGAATTACACAACAGTAAAACAGTTGTTTTTTTTTTCCTGAAAACAGTACTGGAGTGTGAATCTTTCCTTTACAACAAACCTATAGCATATTAGAGATTCAGGTTTTTCAGTGAACGACAGTGATGGTGGAATAACAGCGCTGTGTATTGAAAAAGCTCCTCCAATGATCACATCTCCATCCTTGGAAAGCAGAGCATACTCTGGAGTTTCTAGAATTTGGCAAATGAGCTTTTCTCCCTTTGCTATAAGAACAATGGAAACCAAGAGCACATGAAACAGCATCCTGAGATCTCTCTGCTGCTGGCGCTACATGGACCTCCTGCCACTGTACTGCTGATTCTTTATGTAGACATGCAGAGACCTATTCCAGACATCACTGTTCACACGTAGCGAATCAGAGATGGCCTTCATGGACTTCATGACCTCATTAAGGGACAGGATGCTAGCTGTGTAGCATTGTATCAATGATTGTCATCTGGTTTATTTGATATATTATTACTTCATTCTGAGAGATTCCAGCAATGCTGAAATAACTTAATTTCCTTATTACTGCTCTGACAACATACTTCAACAAACTCCCATGGAGTAGATTTGAATATCATAAACAAACTTAAGACACCCAGAAGACATGTTTCAGAACTAGCAAACATACCCACTAGGGGACATTGAGGTATTTAAAACCTTGTTTTATCAGCATGGGTATTTTTTCTGTCTGTTGAAAGCATCAACATGACAGTGCTCTTTAGTCTGAAATGAATCCTTTTTTAATTTTTTTTTTAATCCTTTCTGATTGTGCCACTTTGACAATAATTTTAATATGTTTATAATTAGAGGTTTTCATCCCCACAGGTCACTGAGTTGTTTAGTGTGACTACACTGCACTAGAGTGTCAAGGTGACTTTTTAGGGATTGTTTTAATTTTTTTATTTATAGATTTGTTTTTTTTTATTTTATTTATAGGGCAAAAAAATTAATCATATTGACTTGATAATGACCAGGATCGCTATAATATTCATCGATGAATCCTAGAATTAGAATACCATGAAATTGTTGCAGGAGTATGTGAACAAGGCCACACTAGCATATTACAGGAACCACATGTAATTCAGTGTTGGCTACTGAAAGAATATCCTCTGCTTCCGCCTTGAAAAATTATTTATCAAAAATTTGTGTGGAATGTGTAGAAACGACAGACCTATGAATGAGTGAGACCCTTTCACTTCATCACTGATGCATGGACGTTTGACATTAAAATTATATACTGCTATCTTCAGAAGAATGATCAAGTTCAGAGGAAAGCTCTGTTAGTGTGCACAGCTTCGCCTACTTGTTTAGGAACAAGGTTAAAGAAACAAGTGTGTTCAATGTATTACTACACAAGGGGAAAACACAAGTAGTACAGTCACATTTGACATACTACTACACGGTCATCATTAACACATTTCCATGTTGTGGTGACTGTCACTTGACTGCCATTCCACATGCATACTTGTGTTAGGAACTGGACTAACCCAGTAAAGGTGTTTGTGAGTTGGCCTCAAGACTCTGTTTGAATTAAGTGCTTTTATTTGAAGAAGAAATGGTATTGTACATGAAATATGTAACGTAAAATTGTATATTTGATATTGACTGCTTAAAGAGCTGGGAAAGCTTCACATGTGATGTTTATTAACAAATAAAGAAGTTCAAGCCATAAACCTGGTGAAACAGGCAGAACACACAAAATCAAAGCAGCCAGCCAAACTAACAGGAGGGTAATACAAATGACAATAAACCCAAGATTAGTACCAGGGAATACTCAGGCTATAGACCACTTAACATACCACTAAAGGCAAGTTTAAATAGATAAAGCTAGTTAAAACAAGGAACAGGTGAAGAAACCTGAGAACTCAGGGTAGGGTGACCCCCGGTGGTGAGTGTTAGTGTTGTCAGGAGCCAGTGTGACAGATATTCTAAGGAATATGTGGCTTTCGTGGGCCTGTAGAATATAACTTGTCAGAGGTTGTTTTTAGAGCATTTTTCAAGTGTATGTAGAAGAGGCCTAATCTGCCTGACAGGGACACTTTGTCTTGTCTGTTATAAACTGGAGCTACACTGGGTGCTAACAAGTGGGGAGAAGGTTATGAGAGCATTCACACTGGCTTCTGCCTGTGCTCTCAGTTATCAGGCCTCTGTCACGCTACATGTGGGACACCGTTAAGGACATCTATAGTACAGTAGCATCAGTATGCTGTGAATGTACTAACCATAATCCTAACCCTAACCCTGATGCTAAAGCACTGAATGGTCCTTAAACTGAAATAAGGGTCAATAAACTAACTTCACTAATTCTTGGTAGATTTTCCAATATATAATCGCATATAATCTATAATATATAATAAGATAATCTCAGACTTGCACACAACCTGAATAACACGTTATAGTGATGGGCACTCAAGTAGTTTTGCTCATGTCCCAACTGGAGTGTTTATTGGCTGCAGTTTTAGTCCTGCAAATCTGCTCTCACACCCGTGCTTCTAATGTCCACTAAAGAGAGGTGGTGTCAGACTTGGAGTCACTACCTCCGTCCGCCACCAGAGGTAACAATCACCGGAATTTTAGTAATCAGCAGTTTTCTGTCAAAGTTGATTGAACCCAGTACTAAAGCCCGTCCTCCCCAGCCCTACCTCGCGAAGTATTGCCATCTCTTTAGGAGTCACTACTGAGCGTATTCCTAGTGAATTCTCTGATTGTCTTTTTGGTACTTGATCTTGCTCTGGTTTTGTCGTTTGTCCCTGTCTAGCCCTCCGGTACTTCTGCCTGATCTAACCCGTGTCTTCGGACCTGGCTGCTGGTGTCCTGTCTTCCCGTGGCCTGTGTCTCTCTTCGCTATTCCCCTTTTTGTGTATTTTTGTCCTCCTTGATTAAAGGAATTCTGCCTGCACACTCTGCTCATGGATCCTCATTCACAGCCTGATCACCAGGCATTACAGGTGGTATGATATAAAATATGTAAATATTAATAATAAAATAATATAATAATACAATATAATATATAATGTCATATAATATATAATAAGATAATCTCAGACTTGTTTCTCATGTCCACTAAAGAGAGGCCTGTATTACAGGTTCATTTCACGTACTTCCAGAGGTGGGTAGAGTATTCAACAATTTTACTCAAGTAAAAGTACTGTTACGTGAACCAAATGTTACTCAAGTAAAAGTAAAAGTATGCATCCAAAAACTTACTTGAGTAAAAGTAAAAAAGTACTTTGATAAAAAGCAAGTAGTGAGTAAATGCATGAGTATTGTCTCGTGTCAATAAATTACATCATGGGAAATTGAATTACTGGAAACTGACTTTTAATGACAACAAAAATAATTTATTATAAACAAATATAATATATAAAATGTATTTATTATAAATAATTTGTATTTTAGTTTGTTCCTAATTATTAGACCTGTGTAACTTTATGTTTAACTTGTGTGTATGTCACGGTGAGGCGGCCCCCTACCGGCCGCCTCCGTCCACAGCGGCTGTTGTTGTTGTTGTTTGGTGACGTCATGTGCGTCCCTCAGGTGGGCGGAGCCCGTGATCCGTCTCACCTGAGGGTCGTTTGTTTGCCTATATATGTCTTGTCTTTGTACCAGTTGACCGCTGGTCATTATATCCTTAATTTGGAGATATTGCATGGGTTTTAGGTTTGCACACTTTCTATTAAACCATCCTTTTTCCCTGAGACTTGGCGTGATCGCTTCCTTTTTATTGCTCACCCCTGCCCATCACAGAATGACCAGCCACCCTTCGGAAGCCGCCGAGTCTCTTTTTCTTTCTCCTTCGTTCGTGGTCATGTCTTGTGGTAAGTGTTTGTCTGCGTGGTGTTTTGTGAAGAGTTCCACCGTGCTTTTGTGTTGTGTTTGTGGCACGGCGAGGACCAGGGCTGTCTGCCCTGGGAAAAAACTCTTCGTGTTTGTCGTTTGTTTGTTGGAAGAGCTCCGCTGTGCTTGTGTTGTGTTTGTGGCACGGCGAGGACCAGGGCAGTCTCCCTGGTAGGCTCTTCGTCTTGTGTGGTGTTAGTGTGTCCAGGTGAACGGACGTGAAGGTCTGTGTGCGTGCGCGTTTGTTATATGTTAAGTGTTTTGTGTGTGTGTGACGCGGTCGCCGCTTGTCACTGTCGCCTCGCTCCCCGTGTGTCGTGTGTTTTATGTGGGTAGCGACTGCGACTCTGAGCGGCGCGTCACCGTCGTTTATGTCTAGTGCACGCAAGTATCGGTCCCGTTCGTTCAGTGTCTGCGCACTAAGTTTTGTTTGTCTAGTCTTTGTGTGCATGTTTTGTCCTAGCGTGTTGTCAACTGTTAAATGTGTATTTCCACGCATGCTCCTCCCCTTGAATGTGTGTTTGGGGGGGACCGGCTGTGGTCCCGTGCCATGGGGTGTGGCACGGAGGGCGTTGCTCCCAAGGGAGACCCTGAATAGGGTAGGGTGTGTTTGTGTTGTGTGTGTGTGTGTGCTGTTCTCTGTGCAGGTGCTTCTCCTTGGCGGTGTTCCTGGACCTTGTGGGGGTCTCCACCTGGCAGGAGCCCCCTTGTGTTGTGGGGTGACCGGAGCCCGGTCATGAAGAGCCCCTCCCTAGAGGGCTGGGGCCCCCGGATGTTAGGGGACCATGGGGCTCCGGTCTGAAAAGCTCCTGCTGAGGAGGGAGATCCTCCCTCCTGCCCGGGGTGACCAGGAGGCCCTTGGGGCTGCTCCCTAGCCCGCGTCGGGGGTGCTCTGGGCCTCGGTCTCTGGCGCTCCTGGGTTGGGTGGAGGAGTCCACCTTGCGATGAGAGGCCCCGGGAGGGGTTGGCTCCCCAGGAGGCTGGGGTGACCCCTAGCAGAAGGCAGGGGTCAGCTCTGGGAGGAGGTAGGTCCAGGAGGTGAAGTAGCCACGACTTGGAGAGGTAGCCTGCACACACACATACACGAGGGACGAGAGAGGAGCCGTAGCCCCTCGTCCTCACACCCGTGGGGCTCACCGGCTGAAGGCCGGTTAGGGCGTGAGGGCCCTGTGACCGACTGGGGCATGGTTTTGTGTTGTTAACGGCCCGGTCGGTCCAGGGTCCCGTCTGGGGAGGCGAGCTGTTTAATGTTCTATGTTTTATGTTCCAGCTCCCGGACTGCAGGAGGTGTTCCTGCCTGTCCCTGCCTTCCTGCCCTTTCGTGTGTTGTGTGCAGCCGCTGTGTGCCACACACCCAGTGGAGGGGAGTGCGGCTTGGTGGGGGGGTCTGTCACGGTGAGGCGGCCCCCTACCGGCCGCCTCCGTCCACAGCGGCTGTTGTTGTTGTTGTTTGGTGACGTCATGTGCGTCCCTCAGGTGGGCGGAGCCCGTGATCCGTCTCACCTGAGGGTCGTTTGTTTGCCTATATATGTCTTGTCTTTGTACCAGTTGACCGCTGGTCATTATATCCTTAATTTGGAGATATTGCACAGGTTTTAGGTTTGCACACTTTCTATTAAACCATCCTTTTTCCCTGAGACCTAGCGTGATCGCTTCCTTTTTGTTGCTCACCCCTGCCCGTCACAGTGTAAACCTGTGTTTAACTTTAATGTGTTCCACAAAGGCACTAACTGATGAGACTGTCAGCCAATACGTGTAGCTACATCTTGACGCCAATTTGTAGCAAACTTTGGTTCAACTAAATCATCATATATTGCTAGTTTGAATTGGTTTTTAGTATTTCGTTACATTTAATAATTACATCATACACACGTATACCTCAGAGATAGCATTACACAAAATTATACATACGGAAAACTTATCGTATTGTGTTTCCTCAAATTTGATGTTGAGTTCTTGTAGGCTGAAATGTCCACACGTTTTAGCAGACACAACTGACAGCGCATTAACTGTCCTTTTACACGTTTGTAATGTGAACATTGGCTGTATAAGGTCAGGGATGCTCGGTAGGTTTTTCTGTCACTTTCTTGCTACCGGTGGAGAAAGTTTGCTTATGTGATCACGTGACTGACCGGCTTCATTTGATTGGTCACTCATACTCAGGTGATGAGACGTTGGTCAGTCTTCTCACTGAAAAGACAAATTATTTACAAATGGTAAACGGTAGCGCGTGGCGCAATTCCGATTGTAACGGAGTAAAAGTCGCGTTTTTCTCAGCACATATTTACTCAAGTAAAAGTAAAAGTCGTTCATATTAAAACTACTCTTACAAGTACATTTTTGTCCAAAAAGCTACTTGAGTAAATGTAACGGAGCAAATGTAACGCATTCCTACCCACCTCTGCGTACTTCACACAAAGTGATTACAGGTCCACACAACTGGGTTTTTTATTATTTAAGTCTACATATATTTTAAAAACTGAGGCAGAAATAAACCATAATGGCATATATAATATTACATATTTTACTATTTATTGAATTAAAAATAGGCTATAGAGTACTGTGTTTAATTATCTGGCCTTTTAGAGGACTTTCTAACCCTAACCCTGTACTCTTCATCTGATCAGCAAGCATGTATAGTAATGTATGTATAGTTTCTATGTATACTTATGTACACTACCGTTCAAAAGTTTGGGGTCACTTAGAAATGTTCTTATTTTTGAAAGAAAAGCAGTTTTTTTTTTATTTAGCTAACATTAAATGCATCAAAAATACACTACATTATTAATGTGGTAAATGACTATTCTAGCTGTAAACATCTGGTTTTTAATGCAATATCTACATAGATGTATGGAGACCCATTTCCAACAACCATCACTCCAGTGTTCTAATGGTACATTGTGTTTGCTAACTCTGTAAGGAGGCTATTGGATATTTAGAAAACCCTTGAAAACCCTTGTGCAAGTAGGTTAGCACAGCTGAAAACAGTTTTGCTGATTAGAGAAGCTATAAAACTGACCTTCCTTTGAGCTAGTTGAGAATCTGGAACATTACAATTGTTGGTTCGATTAAACTCACAAAATGGCCAGAAAAAAAACAACTTTCAATTGAAACTCGACAGTCTATTCTTGTTCTGAGAAATGAAGTCTATTCCATGTGAGACATTGCCAAGAAACTGAAGATTTCCTACAATGGTGTGTACTACTCCCTTCAGAGGAGAACACAGACAGGCTCTAACCAGAGTAGAAGGAGAAGTGGAAGGCCCTGCTGCACAACTGAGCAAGAAGACAAGTACATTAGAGTCTCCAGTTTGAGAAATCGACGCCTCACAGGTCCTCAACTGGCAGGTTCATTAAATAGTACCCACAAAACGCCAGTGTCAACGTCTACAGTGAAGAGGCGACTCCGGGATGCTGGCCTTCAGGGCAGAGTGGCAAAGAAAAAGCCATATCTGGCTAATAAAAGAAAAAGATTAATATGGGCAAAAGAACACAGACATTGGACAGAGGAAGATTGGAAAAAAGTGTTATGGACAGATGAATCAAAGTTTGAGGTGTTTGGATCACACAGACGAACATTTGTGAGACGCAGAACAACTGAAAAGATGCTGGAAGAGTGCCTGACACCATCGGTCAAACATGGTGGAGGTATTGTGATGGTCTGGGGTTGCTTTGGTGCTGGAAAAGTGGGAGATTTGAACAAGGTAAAAGGGATTTTGAATAAGAAAGGCTATCACTCCATTTTGCAACACCATGCCATACCCTGTGGACAGCGCTTGATTGGAGCCAATTTCATCCTGCAACAGGACAATGACCCAAAGCACACCTCCAAATTATGCACAAACTATTTAGAGAAGAAGCAGGCAGCTGGTGTTTTATCGGTAATGGAGTGGCCAGCGCAGTCACCAGATCTCAACCCCATTGAGCTGTTGTGGGAGCAGCTTGACCGTATGGTACGAAAAAAGTGCCCATTAACCCAATCAAACTTGTGGGAGCGGCTTCTGGAAGCATGGGGTGAAATTTCTCCAGATTACCTCAGCAAATTAACAGCTAGAATGCCAAAGGTCTGCAATGCTGTAATTGCTGCTAAGGGAGCATTCTTTGACGAAAGCAAAGTTTAAAGTAGAAAATTATTTCAAATAAAAAAAAACATTATTTCTACCTTGTCAATGTCTGGACTAGGGGTGACCTGCAATAGTCGCTGATTCGACTATAGTCGACTATACCCCCTAGTCGACTATGAATGTCATAGTCGAATGTACCATTCTAACTGCATGGGGGTGCCCAAGGACGCTGCTAACCATTAGTTGTTACATTAAATGTCTTTGTTTTTGTTATATATAGCCTTTTGTCAAATATAATCATCCTAATTTCTGTTAATAAATATTTTTAAATGATGTGTGCGCATTAACAATAGGCATCTTCCTTACTACACATTAATAAATCACACCCTGCAGTTGCACAATCCAAATGAGCAGAGCTGAACACGCTACAGATTATAACGGCTACTAAAAAAACTTCAAAAGTATTTTGAAAAAAGTCCTGAATGAGAACGAGATCCTGTTTAAGGTGCTCTTAAAAAACCCCTGATTCGACTATTAGTCTACTAAATGGAAAATCTGACGAATCAGATTCGACTATGAAAATCCTTAGTTGAATACACCTCTAGTCTGGACTATATTTCTATTCATTTTGCAACTCATTTGATAAATAAAAGTATGACATTTCAGGGAAAACACAAAACTGTCTAGGTGACCCCAAACTTTTGAACGGTAGTGTATGTATGTATTAGTATATATTGTCATAGTTTGAGTACATACACTACCCCACACACACTTCTACCTAAATGTATATATAGTTTGTATGCATATCTATAGTATATGTCAGTCATGTATTCATTATCCGAACAGCTTAATCCCGCTAGTCACGGGGGGGCTGGAGCCAATCCCAGCATCTCCGGGCAAAGGGAGGGTACACCAAGGGCAGGTCACCAGCCCACGGCAAGGCCAACACACACGCACACCTACAGGCAACTTAGAGAGACCAATCGACCTAACACGCATGTCTTTGGACCATGGGAGGAAACCCACACAAGCACAGGGAGAACATGCAAACTCCACACAGAGCAGCCCAGACCGAGAATCGAACCCAGACCGCCGTGCTGTGAGGCGACAGTGCTAACCACCACACCACCATGCCGCCTCATATAAGTCATGTCAGTCAAATCATTCCAGTCATGCCAGTTATGTCAGTCATATCAGTCATGTTACTTTTGTTCGTCATGCCAGTGATGTCATTCCAGTCATGCCAGTCATATCAGTTATGTCAGTCATGCCAGTCATGTAATGCCAGGCTTTGCAGACTACATTCATACTTTCATTACACGGGCAGTCATGTTAGGCGTGCTAGGTGTGCAAGGAGTGAATTAACAAAGCATAGTCTCTGGCTCCCTCAATCTCTCTCTGTCGGTACTATACAGGCCCAATCATGTATAGACACATGCACGCCTTCTTATATTGTTCACATAGATGCAGCCCTAGCCAGATATGCTATTTCTGTGTCTCCCTTTCTGACACAAGCAGATGTCATCACACACTATCTGTAGAGTACACACTGGCCAAACCCAAACAGCTTTTAAAGGACCTTTTGGGCTTCCTTTTGCCGCTTGCAGCTATATTTAACATTGGTGAAACTGTTTTAGGTGCTTCGTAAACATGGCACTTGCGACTGGCATCATTAGAGAGGGCATTAGATAATATTCCATATTTATGTGTGACCCCCTTTTTTAATAATATTATCATCCTAACTGTATCTTGGTGCTGTTTTGGTGTCCAGCTCTGCTGTTAATATACACACAGTGCAAACAGCCTGTGAGGCCTTGATAGCGTGTGTGTGTGTGTGTGTGTGTGTGTGTGTGTGTGTGTGTGTGTGTGTGTGTGTGTGTGTGTGTGTGTGTGTGTTTCATCTTATTTACACTGCATTGTAGCTATAACATCTTCCTGTTATGCAAAATAGTAATACATGTATTTGTTTCTCTTTCTTGTTTTTTGAATTTGGTGTGTGACTGCTTTCTTGTCATTTAGGCCTATACACACTTAAGTTAGAAAGTTACATTATACTTATGACAACAGCAAAGTTACAGAATAAACAATTAATCTTTTGTGCCTGATTTAATGTTGCATCACGCAGTGTCTGCTGGGTATTGTTGCTCTTCAGAGCTTTATCAAACCCTACGGCTGTTTACGACAATAATGTGATGCCAGTGACAGGTGCACTTTAATTAATAGGGTTGTTATTTGGGTTTTAGTGTTTGTCAAATTGCTTTCTAGGGAAGTGCATCCTAGAGGAAGCCTGTTAGTCAGCTTGTTCAGCAAGTTGTAACACATCAGCATGTAAGTCCCTGGACTATTACCCTCTCCACTCTGCAGTGTCTGTAGCACCCTCACTAGGGCTCTGGGTTTGTTTATCACAAATAAGGAGGCACAAAAACCGATCTTAAAGAGTAAATGTTGTAAATGAATTATTTGTTCCTACAGTATTCACATAGCACTGCAAATTTATTTTATGCACTCTTATTTTAAGATCCTTTTTGATTAAATTGACCAAATTAACATTTACTGCCATACTCATAAATATGTATATTAAATAATTTAAAACATATAAGTCATAATATTTATGTCAGTCTGGATAAGAGCTTCTGCCAAATGGCCAAAACCTAAATGAAAATGTAAACATGTGGTCATTAGGCATGGTCATTCTATATATCTCTTTCATGCTGATGATACACAACTGTACATTTCAGCCCACACAACAGCTGGGGCCCACCTAACATTAACATGGATGACCTACACCTACTAGAACTGAACCTGAACTACCTGCCCTGCCAAATTCATATGGCCTGTTATATAATTATTATTGAAACAATAAGCAATATTCATTTGCAATTACAATTGTCTCCAAATAGTGTTGTTTTGTAAACACAGTGCTATCCAATGTCACCCATGGAGGGTGTGTTCCTGTTCCTTGCCACCGTTTCCTTTGTCTTGCTCATCAGGGGCCTATATCTGGCTCCTACTAAGTTGCTTAAAGACAATGTCAATTGTAAAATGTATGTTGTAAATAAAATGTAATTAAATGTAACTACGTACTTTTCATAGTCTTCTCCTTTGACCACTCAAATGGATGAGATCTATAGGGTCACTGATGACCTCTAGTAGTGTTTTGCTTTTGCACCATTCTTGAAGCTAGTTCTTGAAGTCAGGATAGCAGATGTCCACACCAGGTTCAGGGCTCCTAACTTCACTCTTTTTAATCATTCCAATGCTCATTTTGAAAATGCATTAATGCAAACGTATGCCACATGCTGTTGTCATATGCCATAATTTGTAAGAAGGTGTGGGGTGTACCAAACTGATAACTCAGCATTTCCTTGTACTTTTGGCCTTCTCTCAAGTTTGTGTGTGTTTGTTTATTTATTTATTCATAACCACAAATACAGTTTAGAGGAATTTGAATCACATCTGTCACAATGCATATCAGCAGCTCCGTAATCATGTTACATTGTCCCCACATTTTGTATTTACTTTTAAAATTATTTATTTATTTAGAAGTTAGCATATTTGCTGCTTATACCCAAATATGTAGCATGGTCAGTGAGGTTTGGAGTAATTTTTACCCATCATATGTTTTTTTGTGTTTTTGTCTGGTCTCAGTAAAATAATGTAGCACTTGGGAATAAATATACAAAATAGTAACCCAAAGCTTGAGGCCAGAATGGCAAATATCTCCACAGCGACAGTGAATTTTCCAGGAGAGCTGACATAAGCTGGAATAAAGGTGATCCAAACTGCACAGAATATGAGCATGCTGAATGTGATGAATTTGGCTTCATTAAAGTTATCAGGCAGCTTCCGTGCTAGAAAAGCTAAAAGGAAACATAGAATGGACAGGAGTCCAATATAACCCAGAACAGCCCAGAAACCTACAACTGATCCCACATGACATTCTAGAATAACTATGTCATTGTATTGGTTCATATTTTTGTATGGAAATGGAGGGGATATTGTTAGCCAAAGCAGACAAATAATGACTTGTATGAGAGTGAAGGCAAGAACACTGAGTCTCTGCTGTGGAGGCCCAAACCATTTCATGACATTACTTCCTGGAAGTGTAGCCCTGAAGGCCATTAACACCACTATTGTTTTCCCCAAAACACAGGAGATACAGAGGACAAAGGTAATCCCAAACGCTGTGTGGCGCAGCATACAGGACCACTCAGAGGGCCGACCAATGAAAGTAAGTGAACAGAGGAAACACAGAGTCAGAGAGAAGAGCAGCAGGAAGCTCAGCTCTGAATTGTTGGCTCTGACAATGGGAGTATTTCTGTAGTAAAAGAAAATCAATCCTATTGTGATTGTAAGGCATCCACCAAATAAAGAAAATGTCATCAGCAGAATACTCATGAGTTCAGTAAAGTTCAGGAATTCAGTGTTTTTCAGATCACATCGAGTCTTGTTCCCATTTGACTTGTACTCGAGTGGGCATGGGAAACATGCCACTGCATCTGAAACCACAGATATATTAAACAGGGGAAATGAGGTCATTTCAGAATGGTGTAAAATCATTTGAACCTTTAGTTGACTACTTAAAAACACCATCAGCATTAGAGTAAAAGAAAGCAGCCAGGTCTTCTCACTTGTGGAGTTGCTAAATTCTCCATCTGAACAGGGGATGCAGTCAAAGCAGCAGACAGGCTTCCCGTTTGTGAAGGCCCTGATGGTGCCTGGGAGACAGCTTTCACTGCACACTGACCGAGGAACCTGGAGAATATAGTGCCCATTCAGACTTCACTAAGCCTACGGCAGTAGTGCAGTACACAGCAAAGCACAATGCATCTCTGATAATCACAATACAATGTATGCATGCTCTACACTATAGAATAACATTATATGATGCTTTGCTTACCATTTGTTGGTCCCCTGTCCAGACAGCACTTACATAATCATTCATTATGAACTGCTGGCCATCTGCCTGAGATGCATCGTACATGCCAATGGTCTCAAATGTTATCATTCCTTTACTGTTAATCTGCCAGTTGACCAGAGCATACTGTGCAACTGGGTCCCCCTGATTGTCAAACAATACTTTTTCTCCAGTTTTAGTAGTGAAGTTCACCTGTGTCAAGTAGTGCAACACCTGAAATATAATAGAGTGCACAAAATATGTATTGAACTAGATTGCTTGGTTCATTCATTCATTCATTAGGATAAGTACATATTAGACAGAATAATTTGAGTGAAAGTGGGACAACATTGTGCTTACACCACCTGCCATGGCTCTATTGTTTTTCTATCTGCACATGTGCCGTTTCGGAAGGGCCCTTTTCCTTCCTGACAGGCCAACAGTCCATCTGCTGCATGAGCCACTGCATAGACTGCCTTGTAAACGTTGTTGAGCAGGCTGGTGTCTGACACGTCCGTGAAGCTTGTGTGTATGTTCTCCAGGGACTCCTCTCCAGTGCAGGGTTTTACAGCATCATGAGACTCCAGGCCCAAAGAGCAATCAAACAGGTTCTCCCATATTTCAACCAGTCCAGTATTACCTAGCCTCACAGATGGTCGACTACTTGCAATGAACTCTTTCAAGCCGGGAATGTGTGCGTTGGGTACAGCAAAGCCGACTGCACCACCCACAACAGCATAGTTCCTGGCATTAGCGAGGTACCGGTAGGTGATCCAACCCTCACTCCCAACCCACTGAAATCCAGTCACATTCTTGTAGTAAAGCTCTTTAATGAGGATGTCCAGGTCATTTCCATCTGCAAAAGCCACAATGACCCTGGAGGTAGATCTTTTTATAATATCTACCACATCTAGAAACTTTTCTCTGGAGTCAGTCCTGTAAATAGCCATTGAGTACTCAACACATACCCCTTCTTTCTCAGCAGCCTCTAAAAAACTGGCCATTCCATCATTGCCATAATCACTCCTGCTTCTGATAGCTCCGACCCAGGTCCAGCCAAAGTGTTTGACCAGTTTGGCCAGTGCTTTGCTTTGGTAGTAGTCACTAGGGATTGTTCTGAAGAAGGAAGGATACTCCTTTCTATTGCTGAGACATGCACAGGTCGCCGAGTGGCTGAGCTGCAAATGAGAAGGACATGACAGTACTCTTATTTTACTATAGAATTTTTACTCATAGCTAATGTTACTTGATTACACAAACGATTTTTTATACAAAAAAGAAGTGTCGGAGTTAATTACTCTGCCTTCTGTATGATTAAAAAAGAAATGTACTTTATACAGGTTACAATTGTCAAGAAATTTGTCAACTCTTAAGAATTGTATCCATTAACATCCATAGTACAAGGTAAAAAAAGACAAGATTTTAATTCAGTTTACTAGCTGTATTTTATAGAAAATTATATGACCAAAAGGACAACATGTATATTTAATCAAAGATTGTCCCCTCACAGTTTAGGTGTTCACTCAGCATGAATAATACAACTTGAAAGAAACTGTATCTCTATAGAAGTGATGGATCCAAAGAGATAATTGCTCATCAGTATGTTTATACCTATATTATAATTATCTCAATTTGTAAGTGCGATTTGGCTGATATATAACATTATATCAATATATAACATTATAACTACTATATGATAATGGATCATCTGTTTTTAACCTTGCTATTTACAGTAATTATTTACATTACATTATTTTAATAAATGGCAGTGAGTCATTCTGTGTCCATTTGCTCACCACTGGTATGTGAAATAAACCCATGGTCCTCACAATCCCTATGGTGGCTGTGGAAGTGGTCTCCCCAATGACAGCATGCACAGTGGAAGGTTTCGAGCAGCTTTCAAGTCCCTCTTCAGGCCCATTCATGAGAATCAGTGATGCCATAACAGAGAGAGGAACACTAGGGCAGGAGCCGTATATCCTGTAGCCGAGAGTAAAGCCAGGAAGTAGATCTGTGCTATTGTTAATCTCCTCAATAGCAAAAATCATGGTCATGGCATACTGCATCTCCCCTGGATCAACCCTGAAAACAGATTCTCTTATGTGATCAAAAGTGTGTTTATGTCTTTCTTTCTTTTGGTAAATGCTTATTAACTCGGCAATCTAGCAGCTGATTTTAATTGAACTTTTGCATTTTCACACAATTTTCACAGAACCAGTATTAAAACTTCTACTATTCAGTTCTCTGTAACATCCCACAAATATCCCATGAATATCGTACCCATAACATCTCACATGTCCAGGACTGGCCTGCAGTGTTGGATTCATACCAACTGGATACTGGTGAAATGAAAAAATCCCTCCTATGCACATGTCACCTTCTTTAGAAAAATAAAGGAGTTCATCTGACCCATAGGCTGTGCATTTCTCCTCTTCAGCATTAGCAGTGAAAAATATGACAATCAGTGGGTTTGCGAACAGCAACATGGCTATACAGGACATATATGCTCTACAGTATCCCATGGTAGTACTGAGGGGACCTCTGTATTTATGCACTCCTGAAATCTGTGGAACATGGGGACTGAGAATGCTGAAGTGGAATGTTTATCATTTCTATCCAATGATGAAAGAAAGTTTGATGAATGACAATGAGGTAGGATTGGGTATACTTGGTCCAATCCTAGACCAAAGATGAATCCAACATTATACCTTATAGTTACACCCTTCAGAAAATTATGAAAATTATTATTCCCATAATTTCCTTTAGCACTAATAAAAATACATTTCAAAAGATGATTTAGATTTATGTTACTACATTTTTATGTTATATTATTTTCCAGTTAAAAAAAGACTAGGTCATTATTATAGGTTACATGTAGTCTACATGTCAAATCAAATCAAATCAAAGTTTATTTGTATAGCGCTTTTCACAACACATGTTGTCACAAAGCGCTTTACAGGATTTAAAAGGTTAACAATACTATGGGTCCAGAACCCTAATGAGCAAGCCAAAGGCGACAGTGGCGAGGAAAAACTCCCTATGATGGTGGGGATTAGGAAGAAACCTCGGGAGAACCAAGACTCAAAAGGGAACCCATCCTCCATTGGGCGGCCCGTTAACACACAAATTACACAAAATACAGACAAATACACAAGTCACACACAAATCACACAATCAGACTAAGTAAAGGTAAAAATGAAAGTTCTGGGTTTTGATATTGTCACTGTAAATGTCTGTTGATGAACGCCAGGCTTTCATTCCATGTCGGAGCAGCGATGCTGGTATTGTAGGCTCCGACTGCAATGTTACTCTCCAGGTGAACCTCGGAGAAAAGATACGAGATGTAGTAACTATGTAACAGATTAATCAAAGGCCAAACTAAACAGATGAGTCTTTAATCGAGTTTTAAACAATGAGACTGTGTCTGAGTCCCGAATAGAGGCAGGAAGATTATTCCACAATTGTGGAGCTTTAAAAGAAAAGGCTCTTCCACCTGCTGTGATCTTTTTGATCCTAGGAACAGTTATTAACCCTGCGTCCCGAGAGCGAAGTGATCGCGCTGGGTTATATTGTTCAATAAGTTCACTAAGATAGTCTGGAGCTAAGCCATGCAGCGTTTTATATGTTAATAAAAGTATTTTATAGTCAATACGGAATCTAATTGGCAGCCAGTGTAATGACGATAGTACGGGCCTAATGTGATCAAACTTTTTAGTTTTTGTTAAAACTCGTGCTGCTGCGTTCTGAACCAGCTGGAGTTTGTTTATTGATTTACCAGAACATCCAGCTAGGAGACTGTTGCAATAATCTAAACGAGAGGATATGAATGCATGGATTAGTTTTTCTGCATCACTAATATTTAATATGTTTCTAATTTTGGCAATGTTGCGCAAGTGAAAGAACGCTACCCTAGTTATATTATTAATATGTGTATTGAACGAGAGATCTGGGTCTATTGTGATGCCCAAGTTCTTTACCTCTGCGCTGGGGGTTATAGTAAAAGAATGTAGATTCAATGCTACATTATGTATCTTGTCTCATGTATCATGTCAGAATGACAATGCCACTCACAAAAATATCATTAAAATGTAATTCATTTTTCTGTTTTATCTTATTTATTTATATGTTTAGCACTTATTCAGGCATTTCACATTTTATCAACTTTTGTATTCAAACATTTAAATAATGGCAACATTTATTCAATGTTTTATACATGTATTTGGGTTCACAATGTTTTATATTCACATGGACATGGATATACAGTCTGAATACAGTATGTGTCATGTCTTAAGCTTCAGTCTGATTATTGTATGTCAGGCAGAAAACAAGTCACTGTGATCTTGCATGTCCTTTACCCATGACATACTTTCTAGTATTATGTTCGGGCTTAAGTACAATAATATAACATTTTGGAATAAATATACAAAATAGTAACCCAAAGCTTGAGGCCAGAATGGCAAATATCTCCACAGCGACAGTGAATTTTCCAGGAGAGCTGACATAAGCTGGAATAAAGGTGATCCAAACTGCACAGAATATGAGCATGCTGAATGTGATGAATTTGGCTTCATTAAAGTTATCAGGCAGCTTCCGTGCTAGAAAAGCCAATATAAAACACAAAAGAGCCAGAATTCCAATATAACCAAGAACAGCCCAGAAACCTACAGCAGAACCTAAACCACATTCTAATATTATTTTATCAGTGGAGTGAAGCATGTTTTTGCGAGGCACTGGAGGTGCTAGTCCTAACCACAGAGCACATATAATGGTTTGGAACAGAGTGCAACAGAAAACACTCATTCTCTGTATGGGCACTGAACACTGAGGGAGGCTGGTGCCTGGTACTGTGGCTTTGAATGCCACCACTACTGCTGCTGTTCTTGCTAAAACACAGGACATGCAAAGTGCAAAGGTGATGCCAAATGCTGTGTGGCGCAGCATACAGGACCACCCAGAGGGCTGACCAATGAAAGTAAGTGAACAGAGGAAACACAGAGTCAGAGAGAAGAGCAGCAGGAAGCTCAGCTCTGAGTTGCTTGCCTTTACAAGTGGTGTGTCTATGAAGTAGAAAAATACCAAGCCTACAGCTACAGTAAAAGAAACTCCTGTTAATGAAAACACTGTCAGAATAATTCCCATGTTTTCCTCATATGTCAGGAATTCCACTTCTTTTGGAACACAGAGGTTGTGCTTTTCATTCGACCAAAACTCCAGGGGACATTTGATGCATTCAATAGAATCTAAAATGAGACAGGATGATGATATTTTTTTTATTCATGCTCACAACTTAGAAACCTTTCATTTAACTATTTAAGTCTTCTTACATCAGTAATGTAAAACATGGATTACCTGTCAAATTGCTGATTTCACCAACAGGGCACAGTACACATGTAAAGCAGCAGGACGGGCTCCCTTTTATTTGTGCCTGTCTGTAGCCTGGCTGACAGCTCTCACTGCACATGGATCTGGGCCTCTAATACACATTCTCATTCAGTTACACTCAACAATAATTTTTAGATTTGTACTAGAAATTCATGAAGTTTTTTTTTCTTCATAGTGGACTTACTGTTCAGGCTACGTACCATATAACTATTTCCAGTCCAAACTATATTGACAGGTTTCATGGCAAACTGCTCATCACTTGGGAGAGAAGCATCATAGTTGCCAACTGTAACAAAGATTACTTCTCCAGCTTCATTCTTCTGCCAGTTCACCAGCTCATACCTTGCAGTAGGGTCTCCATTGCTGTTAAAATACACTTGCTCACCTGATGGCATTGTGAAGTTCACAGTCTGTAAGGCATGTGACACCTAAAAAATTATACACGAAAAAAATGCTGTGTTTATATGCATGTCATGCTCTCATTTCTATTTATATTGAAGTCTTGTTTTTCCTACCTCACCTGGAAGTAGTATGTTCCGTTGGGTGCAATGCACATTTTCAAGGGAACCATCAGTTTTGCAATCCAGTGCGTTACGCACTGCATGAGCTATTGCATAAACTGCCTTATACACATTGTTGGAAATCCTTAGCTCTGATACATCAGTGAATGTGTTATTAATTTCGTTGAGATTCTCAAATCCATTGCAAAGCTTGACATTCTCAGCATCTGGAAAAAACTGACATCCAAAGGTTGTTTCCCAGAACTCAGTCAGAAGGGCATTTGAGGGACTCTGAGAAGGATGGACCTTAAGAAGGAAATCCTTCAAGCCTGGAATTTTTGATTTATTGATCGTGAAGCCTATTGCACTGGTTATAACCTTTGAAGTTCTTTCGGTTGCCAGGTACCTGGCTGTTATCCAGGACTCACTGCCTACCCACTGTAGCCCAGTTATATTTTGAACAAGCGCCTCCTCTAGCAGTCCTTCCATTTCACTCTGGGCCAGAAATGCTACCAACACTTTAGCAGTGCCTTTTTTGATCACTTCCACAACTTTAGCAATGCTTTCCTTTGAATTTGTTCTTAGAATGGCCTCAGAGTATTCAATACATACACCCTCCTTAGCTGCTGCCTCCATGAATGTGGTCATGCCATTGTTGCCGTAATCATTGTCACTTCTTATTGCTCCCACCCACGTCCAGCCGAAATACCTGACTAGCCGAGCCAGTGCTCTGCTCTGATAGTAATCACTGGGAATCGTTCTAAAGAAGGTGGGATACTGCTTTCTGTTAGTCAGGCAAGCACATGTAGCAAAATGACTTATCTGTTGGAAATAAGAAGCAAATATGAATAGGATTAGTGCACTCTTGCTGTGTTCTTTGTTGTAACAAAATGAGATTGAGGCTCATTGTTTTACCACTGGAATCTTGAAAGGTCCAGTTGCTCTTGACATCACTATGGTTGAGGAGGATTCTGACTCTCCAATGATAGCTTGTACTGCTGAGGAGCCATAACATGTTTCTTGTGCTCTACGATGCTGACCGTTTATCAAAGCCATTGCTGATCTCATTGACGCTAATGTTGAGCCACAGCTATCAAAAATTTTGTATCCAATAGAAATATTAGGGAGAAGGCCACTCTTGTTAATTTCATCAATAGCAAACAACATAGTCTGAACAAACCGGAATTCTCTGAAGTTCAGGCTAAAGAAATGGAGAAAACGTGTTTCCATTACTATACTTACATGTTGTCATTATTGTTTCCACAATTTCTTTTTTTGACATTTGCTTTGGTCCCCAAGCTTGAAATATCACTTAAAAAGATTGCATGAAAGAAAAGATGGAACAAACCTGTTGCAGGTCAGATGTTGTGGTTTCTCAGTAAATGAAGGTGTCTGTGGTGTAATTTTGCTGTGAATTGAAAAGGCTCCTCCAATGATAATGTCCCCATCCTTGTAAAGCAGAGGGTACTCAGGGCTTCCAATCATTTGACAGTTAGCTTTCTCACCTTTTGCTTTAATGATCCAGAGGAACAGTAATGCATACAGTAACATCACAGAGGCTCTAGGGCACTGCTCTGCTGCATTGCCCCAGCTGGAGGAGCACATTAAATAGGGATTGATAGCCCATTATGGGGCCATTGAGTGTGCGATCATGTGTTGTGAACATGTGATTAGAAGCTCATGTTTGATTGGATGTCATTTAGGAGGATGACGTGGTCAGGGCAAAACATTTTTCTTCCTCGGACCAGTCAGCTGCCCATGTGGAGAGATTAGCTAATAACATTCATGCTGACCATGATGGGTCATACTGCAGGATAGTGACGGGAATAGTTTCCCTGCATCTAGATATCTCTCACTTCCTATCTCTACATATCTCCCTCTTCCTGTCTCAAGATCTTCACTTATGTAATTGTAAATGTGCCATATTTTGTCAATTGTGATTTTTACACCCCAGTCAAAATTTGTCCTCCGCTTTTAGCCCTTCTGTGCAGTCAGAACACACACACACACTAGTGATTACTAGGGGGCTGTGGATCACACATGCCCAGAGCGGTGGGCAGCCCTAGCCCGGCGCCCGGGGAGCAGTTGGGGTTAGGTGCCTTGCTCAAGGGCACCTCAGTCATGGCCTTAGGTCTGGGAATCGAACCCACGACCCTCCGGTCACAAGACCAGTTCCCTACCACCAGGCCATGACTGCCCAATGTAGGATTCTTTATCACATGACAGTGCACAAAGAACGTATCTACATCATTGCCATTGTTTTGGCCTGTCTGATTCATGCTGCACTGTCTCTAGTTTTCCTGTACATCCTCCAACTCTTACACACAAATATGACCTTTTTTGTTTTCTTTTAAAATTTCATATTTCTAAGCGTACAGACACTTAAATAAACCTGTCGTAAAAACAAAGAACCTTTATTTTTACAACGTTCCAATTAGAACAATTAGAATTAGAAATGGCATTCTACTTATTACAAAAGACAATTGCAGTAGGCTAATGTTTAAAATGAAGGCATACTTTATTACATTCACTCACCAAGTCTCAAAAATGAATTCTAAATGTCCATACTTCAGTAAAGGTGTACTATAAGTAGTAGATCTCACATCCAACTTCAGAACAAATTATAAACAAATAACAATAAAATTTTAAAAAGCCATCTGTGACCTAGTTTTGAAAAAAATAAAGTCTAACCACCAGATAGAAGGGATTAGCGAAAAATAAAATTACATAAATAAATTGAAGATTTATTGTTTAGTGAGTTAGGCAACTTTGTTAGCTAGCATGGTTAGGCAAAAACATTAGCTGAACTTCAGTATGACCTTTCGATGTGTATAAACATAATTAATCTAAACTCAGGATGACTCGAGTAACCAATGATCTATAATACAGATGTGGATGAGCCCTTGGATTAGGGTTAGGGTTAGGATTTGGAATCCATCTGTGTTGTTCATCACTTTCTTCTTGACTTCAGAATATCTTGTTTGACATAATGTCACAGTGCTGCAAGATTTCTGTTTATATGCGATAGTTGGGGAGACCATAAAAAGCATTTGAAGTCATCCTCTTCTATTTATTAAAAACCCTTTAATACAATTCACCAGGGGCTTGGGGGCATATTACAACCTTGACAGATATGAAAATGACAGGGGCTGAATAATATCCTGTAAATATATGTAAAATGTCTATAATTGTTTGGACCATGATGCAACAATGTGTACTGACCACTGATTAATCTTTAAGTTGTTTTAAATCTAGGTTTCAATCTAGAGTTCATACAGTTCATAGAAAATATAGTGAGCAGTATGAACCCTGCAATGTCAGGAATCAGTCATGCTGTCATTGTATTGCTCATCTTTCACTCTTGACAACACTGTAATTCTGAGTGCTTATTCAGGTTATTTTATTCAGTGCTTATTTTTACTTGTGGGACCCCATTCAATATTCAAAATCATATGTCCACTGTTCTGCTTGGAAATTTTTTTATAGAGATTTAGATGCCATTTGTCCCATCACATGTTTCTTTGTGTTTAATTCAGGCTTTAACAGAATTATATAACATTTAGGAATAAAATGTAAAATAGTAACCCAAAGCTCGAGGCTAGAATAGCAAATATTTCCACAGCTACAGTGAATATTTCAGGAGAGATAACATAAGCTGGAATAAAGGTGATCCAAACTGCACAGAATATGAGCATGCTGAATGTGATGAATTTGGCTTCATTAAAGTTATCAGGCAGCTCCCGGGCTAAAAAAGCCAAAACAAAACACAAGAGAGCCAGAAGTCCAATATAACCCAGAACAGCCCAGAAACCTACAGCAGAACCTAAACCACATTCTAAGATTATCTTTTCTTTATAGTAGTTCATGTTCTTATAGGGCAGGGGTCGGGAACCTTTTTGACCGAGAGAGCCATGAACGCCACATATTTAAAAATGTAATTCCATGAGAGCCCTACAATATCAGGGTTGCCAACTTGCGAACGTAAGTTGTTGACGGGGGGGACGTATCGTGTATCGCGATCGATCGATCGCCAGTGGGTGGCGCCAGAGCGAACTGGTAACTTATTGAATCATAGATATGGATCAGAGGTAAATCAACTAGATTTTGTTTCGGTGTGAGAAATCGGATGTGTGGCGTGTGAGCGTGTGAAGACGGTCAAATGCGTGTGTTGCACGCTCAATGCAACCCTGCAATATGTAAAAAAAAAATAAAAGACCAACCCTTTTAAAGTATAATAGGTCTCGGAATTCTTTTTTTTATAACGTTGTTAAGCTGTTAACAACGACTAATGCGACTAATTGTTTTTCTGATGGTTGGTAGTCTGGTTGATACGTGGTGAGGTTAAGCTTCATGCAGGCGTTGAGACTTCCATCCGTTAAACGTGATCGTAGGTTGGTCTTAATGTTTTTTAGATGTGAAAACGACTGCTCACATGCATACGTAGAGCCAGACATTGTCAGTACAGCAACACTCACACGCTGCAGTGTGTGTATGATGGGAAGCGCGTTCCAGGTTTGGACAATCAGCTGGTCCGCGATCCAGAAAAATCTCTGACAGAGACACCGGGGATGTAACCAGGGGCGGACTGGCATACATTGCTACCAGGGATTTCCCCGGTGGGCCGATGGGTTAGTGGGCCGGTGGGCTGCCGGGCCGCTGGTGGTTTAACTCAGCCCGTGGAGGAGCCACTGCCGCGCACTGCGGCCCCGGTCCATAGTCACGCTGCTGTTTAACGGTGTCTATTACCTCTCCCGCTCCAGTCAGGCAAACCTGCGCGGCCGCGGACTGAGCCTGTAAACACATGAACGAGTTGGATCGGGCCGCAGACTGGGCCAGCTGATGCAGGCTGACGGTATGCAGCGGAGATCAGAAAAAAAACCAACTTGTCCCAGAAAATCCGGGCTGGACTACGAAAACATACAGCAGTTTAAATTGTAGATAACATGTTATTTTAAATGTACTGCTGTCGCCTCTGCAACGTCTAAGGCATCATGTATAAGTTAACACGGACGCAAGTGGCGGTCTTAAAGGTTCCAGAGCATTGTGCACTGTTTTTTTTTTTAAAGCTATTGAAATTCTTAGATTAAAACTAACGACCACAAATAGGTAAGAGGAAGAAATACCCACGTTAGAGTTGTAGGTTGTTCTTTAGGATGCACTTTGCGTAAAACAACTTGTTTGGTGGTCTTATGATGGACTATTTAAAAGCCACTATGTGGCTTTGTAATCATATTATTGCTGGAATTAATATTGTCCATATTGACAATAAAGGCCGTCATATACAGGGGAGCAGATGGAACTTCTGAAGTGGGGGGACCAAGCTGTACAATATATATATATAATATAAATCTTATAATAATAAGATATTGTAGCGTCAGACCAATGGGGGGGTACCGGAGAGTGACGCCAGTACCCATGAGCCTCTTCGGCTCCAACGGTGTTATGTGTTCATGTATGTTTATGCCTATGTAATGTTATTAGTAATTAGTGTTTATGGACATTGTTAGTCGAGTCATCCTGGTTGTCATTATGTATTTGTGTCTCTCCTAAGTTTACCCTCCGTCAGTGTGTGATACCAGTACACCTGTGATTTACCTTGTGTTCCACGTACAAGTCTAAGCTCAATTAAAGCTCCTGTTAGCGCGCCTGCGTGCGGCAAACTAACCTCATATAGGAAATAAAAGCCTGTCTTTCCTTGAGAATGGACTTGCCTGCGGCCTCTCTCTTCCACACCACGCCACAACTGGTGTCAGAAGTGGCTCTCCGCGATGAGATATTACAACTATCCGGAGAGCTCGAACGGCTACAAACTGGAGCGAGAGAGAAGCGACGAGGCAACAGGAACACGGCGAAGCAGCGCCTAGACGGGCCGAGCGATACCGACCAGCCAGCCCCTGGACGTAGGAGAACACCTGCCAGAGGGTGCTACGGAACGTGGGAACTGCCCGCCGCGCGCACGATGGTGCCTGAAGCGACGGTGACCGCTGCAACCATCCCAACGCGCCGGCTGAGCCTGCCCGGCTATGATGGCGAAGCGGATTGGGCAGCGTTTGAGGCCCAGCTCGACGCCGTCGCCAGCTACGAAAACTGGTCCGAGGCCGAGACGGCGGTTCAGCTATGCTTGGCGCTCCGGGGACCGGCACTCAGGGTTCTGGTCGGGCTGCCCGCGGAAGCCAGACACGCGCTAGCGCCGCTCAAGGCAGCGCTCCGGACCAGGTTTGGGCAGCAGCCAGATGAGTCGACGGCAAAACAGATTTTGGCCGGACGCCGCCGTGGCCGAGGTGAGAGGCTCGGGGTTTTGGCGTCGGAGATCGCACTGCTGGTCCGCCTGGCCTACCCACTGTTTCCGCGTGAGGCACAGCTGCAGTTGGCATTGGACTTCTTTATCGGCGCAATCGAACCAGCCGAGCTGAGGAGGCACGTCCGTCTGGCTAACCCGACATCCCTTGACGCTGCGGTGGAAGAGGCATCTAGAGCCGAGCACATCCTGTCTAGTGACGGCAGGGACGGATTACCGCGGCGGCCCCGCGTGCACGACCGACGAGCGACCGGCCAACTAACATGCTGGCAATGCGGGGAGCAGGGACACAAGTCCACACATTGCAAAGCAGCGGGAAACGAGCAAGGAGTCGCCCGATGAGGGGCGCGGCGACTCCGGTCCCTTATGGATTACCCTCAAACTTTGTCTCGAGAATTGCCGGACAACGCGACTTGCACATCACATGTAAGTTTGGCGATGCCCTTATTCCCGCTCTAATAGACACGGGGTCCTCGGTGTCACTGATTAGACCTGAACTGCTAGCTAATTGCCCGGGGGGGCTTTCTGCTATGACGCGTAAGCAAGGGGGGCTAACTACAGTGACTGGCGAACAGTTTGAGTTGCTGGGTCGCACTGACACCGTATTCGACTTTGGGCAGGGGCCTTGGACGCACGAGTTTTGGGTTGGGGACGTGCTAGACCCGTGTATCCTCGGTGACGACTTTCTGAAGAAAACTAAGGCTGTCATAGACTATGGACATGGGGTATTGTCGTTGAACGGCCACCGGATCAACTTTTGCGGTGGGGGCGACGCGGCCTCACGTTCGTGCGTAGTTTCTCCGGGCCCTACGAGTTATGTCTTGTCAGTTCAACCACCGGGAGACCCGATCCATGAGTTGTGGCTCAGAAGTAGCACGGGTTTATCTACATCACAAGGCGAGCTACTCCGTGAGCTCCTAGATCGCTACAGGGGGCTGTTCGCTGTGAGCGAGCGTGACTGTTCAAGAACAGGGCTCGCAAGCCACTCGATTGATACGGGCGACGCCCAGCCTGTCCGCCTGAGACCCCACCGCCTCCCGTTAGCCAAACGTATGGCGGCCGAGTCCCAAATTCGCGAAATGGCAGCGGCCGGTGTCATTGAACCATCGAATAGCTCGAGGTCCGCGCCCGTAGTTCTCGCTAAGAAGAAGGACGGTTCGTGGCGTTTTTGCGTTGACTACCGACGTTTGAATGCGGTCACTAAGCTCGACTCGTACCCGATGCCACGGGTGGACGACACTCTCGAGCGGTTAGCGGGCTCGGATTGGTTCAGCTCGTTGGACCTGCGGAGCGGGTACTGGCAGGTCCCCTTGGACGATGCAGCGAAGGAGAAAACCGCTTTCTCGATCGGCACCGGTCTCTGGCATTTCACGGTTCTCCCCTTCGGGCTCTGTAACGCGCCGGCCACTTTTGAGCGCCTGATGGAGCGAGTGTTGTCCGGCGTTCCGAGTAGTAAATGTGTTGTGTACCTGGATGACGTTTTGATCCATGCTGCGGGTTTTGAGTCTGCGCTGGCTAACCTGGAGTTAGTTTTAAGCCTCGTGGAGGGGGCGAAATTGTCCCTTAATCCGGCTAAGTGCAATCTCCTTCAACGCCGCGTTAATTTCCTCGGGCATGTTGTGAGCGGGGAGGGCATAGCTACTGACCCCAGCAAGACGGCTGCTGTTCGGGAATGGCCCACACCTCGCTCGGTGCGACAAGTTCGCAGCTTCCTCGGGCTCGCATCTTACTACCGCCGTTTCGTGAAGGGCTTCGCGGATATCGCTGCCCCCCTTCACCGCCTGATGAGTGGTGGCGGTGCGAGGTTTAAATGGTCCGACGACGCTGAGCATGCCTTCCGTACCCTGCAGCAGAGATTGTGTAGTGCACCTGTCCTGGCCTACCCCTCCTCCTCCGAGCGGTTTATTGTTGACACTGACGCGAGCGACCACGGGTTAGGAGCCGTTCTGTCACAATCCCAAGGGGGCTCTGAGCGAGTGATAGCGTACTTCAGCCGCCGCCTGGACAAACCCGAGAGGAACTATTGCGTTACGCGTCGCGAGCTACTGGCCGTGGTAGAAGGATTGCGGCATTTTCGGCCGTACATCTATGGTGTGCCGTTCTTGTTGAGAACAGACCATGCGTCGCTGCAATGGCTGCTGAACTTCAAAGAGCCAGAGGGCCAGCTAGCGAGATGGTTGGCAAGGCTACAGGAGTTTATCTTTGTGGTCGAGCACAGGCCGGGCCGAAATCATGGAAATGCCGACGCGCTGTCGCGACGACCGTGCGCCTCTCTTGAGTGCAAACATTGCCAACGCGCCGAAGAAAAGGCTGAGATTGTCGGTGTGTGCGCAGCAGTCAGTCGGGCTGCTCCCACCCCCCCTGTGATGTCCTGCGTGCCTGCTGCAGAGCTAGCCGATGCTCAGAGTGCGGATCCAGAGCTTGCGTGGGCGATAGGCGCCTTAGAATCGGCCGCCGTGCCAGACTGGGACGATGCGTTGCGACGGGGGCCCGTGGCCAAAGCTTTGAAGTCCAGCTGGGACAGCTTAAAGGTCGTGGGGAACGTCCTGTACCGGACCTGGGAGGACCCAAGCACCGGAGGCCGTCTGACTCAGACTGTGGTGCCGCGGGGCCTGCGTAACACGGTGCTGCAGGCGGTACACGGCCTACCTGGCTCCGGCCACTTCGGCATCACGAAGACGTTAAGCAGGTTACGACAGAAATTCTGGTGGACTGGTTGCAGAACAGATGTTGAACTGTATGTCCACTGCTGCGATTTGTGTGCTGCCAAAAAGGGACCGGCAAGGACTCCGCGTGCCCCTCTCCATCCCATGCAATCCGGTTGCCCTATGGAGAGGGTGGCGGTGGACGTGCTGGGTCCACTCCCAGTGACTGAGTCGGGTAACCGCTATGTGCTCGTAGCCATGGACTACTTCACTAAATGGCCAGAGGCATACGCGGTGCCCGACCAGAGTGCGATTACAACGGCAGAGACTCTGGTGGGGGAGTTCTTTTGCCGTTTCGGTGTTCCGGAGGTGTTACATAGTGACCAGGGCCGGAACTTCGAGTCTGAGGTCATGAGCGAGGTCTGCCGCTTGCTGGGGGTACACAGGACGAGAACAACACCCCTTCACCCACAGTGTGATGGTCTGGTCGAGCGATTCAACCGGACCCTAGCCACCCAACTGGCTATGGCTACCCGGGAGAATCAGCGAGACTGGGACAAACAGTTACCTCTGGTCCTGCTGGCATGCCGCTCTGCCATGCAGGAAACTACTGGCTTCACCCCTGCTATGCTTATGTTCGGCCGGGAACTGCGGTCTCCAGTGGACCTGGCATTTGGGGCACCCCCGACGAATGACGATGAGGTTGATCCGGGTCCTGTGTTTGTCTCTAGGTTGCGGGCGAGGCTGCACAACGCCCACAAGCTCGCCAGGGGTAACCAGACAGAGGCCGGACTACGTCAGAAGCGCGCGTACGACATGCGCTGCTACGGTGAACCCCTGCCCACAAACTCAGAAGTGTAGTTATATAACCCCCGCCGGAAGAGAGGACTATGCCCCAAGCTGCAGTCTGCTTGGGTGGGGCCGTGCACAGTACTCTCACGGGTAAGCGACGTCGTTTATAGATTGCGCTGGGGCCGGCGGCGCCTCGTAGTCCACCGCGACCGCCTTGCCCTTTACCGCCCAAAGGTGCAGGACACTGGACGTTGCCCAGATTCCTCCCCTCCGGTTTCCCCTGTGCTTACTCCTGCTATGTCCCCTGGAGCCGGTCCGGCCAGACCGCAACGCATGCGGAGGCTACCGCAGCGCCTGCAGGACTGTGTCACGTGAACTGTTATTCTCTCTGTGGGTTGACTTGTTTATGTACTGTTTAACTGTTGACACCTTGTTAACACTATTGTGTTTGATGTTGCTGTGTTTAATGATGCAGGCCAGCTTATTTGTTACTTGTCCAGGCCTTGGTTATGCGGTTATGTACGTGGTATCATTCATTTTGTCCTGAGTGTCCTGTACTGGGTTTGCACCTTGAAAAGAAAAAAAAAAAAAAAAAAAAATGTTCTCTTTTGTGATTGTTGTACCCTTCTGCAATGTTCATGCCATTCTGTGCTGCTCTGTCCACCTCTCACGATGCGACGCTTGTGCCATGTCCCATTTTCACTGTACTGTTGCCGGATTACACTACTGTGTTAACCATGTGACGGTCGCCGGGACGGCTGACCTCTGGGAGGGGGGCTGTGTAGCGTCAGACCAATGGGGGGGTACCGGAGAGTGACGCCAGTACCCATGAGCCTCTTCGGCTCCAACGGTGTTATGTGTTCATGTATGTTTATGCCTATGTAATGTTATTAGTAATTAGTGTTTATGGACATTGTTAGTCGAGTCATCCTGGTTGTCATTATGTATTTGTGTCTCTCCTAAGTTTACCCTCCGTCAGTGTGTGATACCAGTACACCTGTGATTTACCTTGTGTTCCACGTACAAGTCTAAGCTCAATTAAAGCTCCTGTTAGCGCGCCTGCGTGCGGCAAACTAACCTCATATAGGAAATAAAAGCCTGTCTTTCCTTGAGAATGGACTTGCCTGCGGCCTCTCTCTTCCACACCACGCCACAATATAAATAATAATATAAATCTGGAGGGGATATGTTCCCCCCCGTCCCCAGTGCCATCTGCACCCCTGGTCATATACACTACGTGCCATGTATAGATTCATATACAGTATATACACACACACACACACACACACACACACACATTATATATATATATATATATATATATATATATATATATATATATATATATATATATATATATATATATATATATATATATAGTGGGCCAGTCTGTCAGGAACTCCCGGGCCACTTTTTCTCCCCAGTCCGCCCCTGGATGTAACTCAGGTCAGCGCTGTCCACTGCACACTCGTGGGTGATGAATTTAAAAAGACAAGTATGCACATGAAAATCTCCAACGCGCGCTTTAAATGACTGCAGAAGTGATTGCCACCCGCAAACGTGAGCGGCAAGAAATTAATGGATTGAAATACGTTTATATTTTAGCATTATTAGTTTTAGTAAAAAATTGTCTCTGAGCCATATGCAGCCATCAAAAGAGCCACATCTGGCTCGCGAGCCATAGGTTCCCGACCCCTGTTATAGGGGAAAGGAGGGGAAATTGTTAACCAAAGCACACAAATGATGACCTGTATGAGAGTAAAAGCAAGAACACTGAGTCTCTGCTGTGGAGGCCCAAACCATTTCATGACATTGCTGCCTGGAAGTGTAGCCTTGAAGGCCATTAACACCACTATTGTTTTCCCCAGAACACAGGAGACGCAGAGAACGAAGGTGATCCCAAACACTGTGTGGCGCAGCATACAGGACCACTCAGAGGGCCGACCAGTGAAAATAAGTGAACAGAAGAAACACAGCGTCAGAGAGAAGAGCAGCAGGAAGCTCAGCTCTGAGTTGTTGGCTCTGACGATGGGGGTGTCTTTGTTTGTTAGAAATATAATGGCTACTAATATAGTTAATATAGATCCTGCTCCAAATAGAGAAAAAAAACACAAGTACTATTCCCATAACCTCTGATAGAAATTCTATGAACTTTAACATACATTTATCTCTGTCAGCATTAGACCAGTATTCTCCTGGACACTGCTCGCAGTTATTTGAATCTGCAAAACAGTTAATATCGTTATATGATTAGGAATGAATATGACTATGGTCTTATGTTATTTATTGAAGCCATTCTTCAGAAACTGTATCTTGAAAAGCAAGAGCCAAATGCAAAATGTACAACTAACTAATTTTCTTTGGAACTTCATAAGCCTAAAATTACCTGTTATATTACTGATCTCTCCCTCTGCACATGGTATACAGTCATAGCAGCAGACAGGCCTTCCCTTCTGTACAGCCTTCCTGGTGCCTGGAGGACAGCTCTTACTGCACACAGACCTTGGCTTCTAGTGTGAGCAATGTTATGACTGTAGTCAGTACTATTCATGTCAAATGAGTAAATAACAACAGAACAAATCCTCTTCAATAATTTCCGTATGTATATATTATTTCAGAATTATTACTGCGTGTAAAATATAATTTGCCAACAGTATCTGTACTTCAGCTTTTCCTCCGCCCCACACTATGTTGTTGGTAGTTATGACAATCTGCTGTCCTGGAGGCATTGAGGCATCGTAGTAGCCCACTTGTTTAAATTGCACTTCTCCATTGTCCCTCTGCTGCCAATTCACCACATCGTACTTCGCAGCTGTTGCTCCAGTGTTGTCAAACCACACCTGCTCTCCTGATTTAGTGGTAAAATTGACCTTTTTCAGGGCCTCACCAACCTTAGGAGGTAAAGATAACAGTGGTATCTATATGACCACAGAGTCATTATTTATTTATTTATTTATTTGTCTGTGTGGGTGTGTTACCTGCCATGGTTGTATTATTTGGTCCTTCTTACAGCCCTGGCTGTCTGTGCATCTGAACAGGCTGTGTAGAGAATGAGCTACAGCATAAATACCACTGTAGATACCATTAGCGTGTCGGAGTTCTGGGATGTCTTCGTTGTAGTTTTGAAATGGAAGAAGGTCCTTATATCTACTGCAGGTGTTTTCCACTTGAGAAATGTTTACCTCTGTCAGTACGCATGGTATAGCTGTTTCCCAGAATTCTTTAAGAACGTAGTCAGCAAAACCATCGATGTTGGCCTTTCCCACATTCAATCCTAGACTTCCACCCAGCACATCATAACTTGTTGGAGTTATTAGATTAACAGCAGTAATCCATACCTCAACTCCGATAAATTGTAAACCTTTGACATTTTTTACATATGGTTATAGTTTTTACAGTATTTACAGTGTGGTTTATAGTATTTACAATACTGTGATTACCAAATTCCCAGTTTTTTTAGTATCAAAGAGAATCATAGACACAGTACGAACATGTCTAGTTTCACAGCTAAGTTGTTTAAAGTCATCAAGATTATGGTAAGACTGCTCAGTGTCCTCACTGAGTCAGTAGTTGGGATAGTTGATGGATTACAGGTGATTACAGGTGCAAATGGCAGTGCCCTGTTAACTGCTCCAAGTGTTTTGTGTAAATGTGTCAGCTCATCACACTAGCTGAGTCTTACCATTGGGATCTTGAAAGGCCCTGTAGTCCTGGCGAGTACTATACTAGGAGTAGACTCAGACTCCCCTATAATGGCCTGGACTGCTGCTTTTCCAGAGCAAGATCCATCTGCTCTTAGGTCCTGACCATTCATCAGAGCCATCGCTGCCCTCATAGATAAGAATCTTGAGCCACAGTTGTCAAAAATTCTATAGCATATTAGAGATTCAGGTTTTTCAGTGAACGAAATAGTGGATGGTGATGGTGGAATAACAGCGCTGTGTATTGAAAAAGCTCCACCAACAATCACATCTCCATCCTTGGAAAGCAGAGCATACTCTGGAGTTTCTAGAATTTGGCAAATGAGCTTTTCTCCCTTTGCTATAAGAACAATGGAAACCAAGAGCACATGAAACAGCATCCTGAGATCTCTCTGCTGCTGGTGCTACACGGACCTCCTGCCACTGTACTGCTGATTCTTTATGTAGACATGCAGAGACCTATTCCAGACATCACTGTTCACACGTAGCGAATCAGAGATGGCCTTCACGAACTTCATGACCTCATTAAGGGACAGGATGCTAGCTGTGTAGCGCTACACAGACCTCCAGCCACTGTACTGCTGATTCTTTATGTAGACATGCTTTATGTAGACTTGTTCTAGACATCACTGTTTACACTAAGCAAATCAGAGATGATGGACTTCATGATCTCATTAAGGGACAGGATGCTTGCTTGGTCCTGTTTTATTCAGTAAAGGATGACCCTGCATGATGGTCTGGTGGGCATTACCAGCAATCAGGAAGGCAGTGCAGGAGCGTAGGCCAGTGAGAAGGCCAATCTGAGGCTGTCCAGCTAGTTAGACAGCAGACCCTCTGTGATAAAATATACTGACATCATTTTACTTCATTTAAAATGGAATTCCATACTGATCGGTCTAAACTGATTCTTTGAGGAATAGTGCATTAGGCACTATTGAAAGGGGAAAGTGTAACCTAACCACCGCATGTAGATATTGTGACAATCCCTTCTCATTTCATGGGGTTCTGTTAGACTTTTAATAAGGTCCGATTAGTGTGATCCCTTAATGGTTTGACCACTGAAAATATTTTCACTTTTCATGTTCTTCTTAGACTACACTTGTCTGAACGGGAGATACATTATATTGCCAAAAGTATGATCACCGTCCTTGACTCACATATGAGTTTAAGTGACATCCCATTCCTAATACATAGGGTTCAATATGATGTTGGTCCACCCTTTGCAGCTAGAACAGCTTCATCTCTTCTGGGAAGGCTGTCCACAAGGTTTAGGAATGTGTTTATGAGGATTTTTTTGACAATTCTTCCAGAAGTGCATTTGTAAGGTCACATACTGATGTTGGATAATAAGGCCTGGCTCACAGTCTCCGCTCTAATTCATCCCACAGGTGTTCTATCGGGTTGAGGTCAGGACTCACTCCAGAAAATGCACCTCCACTGCTCTACAGTGGCAGCGTGCTTTACTCCACTGCATTCAACGTTTTGCAGTGCACTTGGTGATGTATGGCTTGAATACAGCTGCTTGACTATGAAAACTTATTCCATGAAACTGTCTGTGCACTGTTCATGAGTTAATCTGAAAGCCACATGGATGTATGTAGTGATTGACTCTGCAAAAAGTTGGTGACCTCTTCACACTATTTGCTTCAGCATCTGCTGACTGTCAGTTTACGTGGCCTACCACTTTGTGGCTGAGTTGCTGTCGTTCCCAAACGCTCGTTTAGGAGCGAGGAAATTTCACGACTGGATTTGTTGCACAGGTGCCATCTTATCACAGTTCCATGATAGAATTCACTGAGCTCCTGAGAGCAACCCATTCTTTCATGGCATGCCTAGGTGTTTAATTTTATACACATGTGGCCTGGTCACCCTAACACTGACAAAATTGTGAATTTATCCTTTGTTGACTTCTTGTTCGAGGCATATAGCAGAGCATATAGCAGAGGTCTAATGTAGCTGACAGGACAGGTGCATTCTGACTGATATAGACTGAGGTTACACTGGGGTCACTATCAAGAAGTCCCAGATCAGTGCAAGGGAATAAGCACACACACAACTGAACTGAAGCAATATTTAACTCAGGGGACCACACAAACCCGAGTTTAAATAGACGAATCAGTTTAAACAACAAACAGGTGAAGCAATACTAAAACGCAGGGTAGGGTGACCTCTGGTGGTGAGTGATGGTGTTGTCGGGAGCCAGTGTGACAGATTTAGTGAGGAACTTTAGCATTGATTTTAACACATCCCTGTAGGCTGTTTGGATAACACTTTGTCATTTGTATGTAGAAGAGGCCTAATCTGCCTGACAGGGTCACTTTGTCATGTCCGTTATAAACTGGAGCTACACTGGGTGCTAACAAGTGGGGAGAAGCATGATCATTATGAGAGCATCCACACTGGCTTCTGCTTGTGGTCTCAGTTATCAGGCCTCTGTCACAGGCTACATGTGGGACACCGTTAATGGCTTTTATAGTACAGTAGCATCAGTATTCAGTGTATGTATTAACCTAACCTTTACCCCAGCCCCCACCCTAATTCTAATCCTAGAGTAGCACTGAATGGTCCATAAACATTTTCCAAAGCTTTTCCATGTTAGTCACCTTGCAGCTTTAACAATATCAAATAATATAAAATATTAAATAATAATACAATTTAATATATAAACTCATATAATCTATATAATAATATAATCTCAGACTTGCACACAACCTGAATAACACATTATAGTGATGGGCACTCAAGTAGTTTTGCTCATGACCCAACTGGAGTGTATATTTGCCGCAGTTCTAGTCCTGCACATCTGCTCTCACACCCGTGCTTCTAATGTCCACTAAAGAGAGGTGGTATGATATAAAATATGTAATAATAATACAATATAATATATAATGTCAAATAATCTATATTATATAATAAGATAATCTCAGACTTGTTTCTCATGTCCACTAAAGAGAGGCCTGTATAAGTGATTAGCTACAGCCCTACACAGTGTTTGTATTATTTACGTCTACATATATTTTTAAAACGGTGCTGAACTGATGCAGAAATAAACCCTATTGACCTGGCATTTGTCTACATTCATCTACATTTATTACTATATATTGATTTAATAAATAGTACTGTGTACAGAGTACAATGTTTAATTTTCTGGCCTTTTAGAGGACTTTCTAACCCTAACCCTGTTCTCTTCATCTGTTCAGCAAGCATGTCCCATTAACGTCATGTCAGTTATAGGATTACAGGCACTTCTGGATGGTGTGGTAATCACATACCTAACCCTAAATACTCACTAAAATACTTATCTCCTTTTAATGTGTCTTTTTATTTATACTGTAAAGCACTTTGAGTTGCATGTATGTATGAAAGGTGCTATACAAATAAAGATTATTATTATTTACATTTACGGCATTTTGCAGACGCTCTTATCCAGAGCGACTTACAAATTGCTTTGCATCCGATCACAGAATTCAACGTAAGAAATAGTACGGATAGGCCAGAATTCAAGATACCATTGAGTCAGACTACTACTAAACTATGTATGATTGTACGATGTATGATTTTTAAAATAATTTATGTGTGTTACTGCTGCAAGTATTTGAACACCTTCAATCAGCAAAAAGTCTGGCCCTCTAAGACCTGTTAGTCTGCCTCTAAAACCTCCACTCCACTTATTATTGTAAATTAGAAGCGCCTGTTTGAGGTCGTTAGCTGCATAAAGACACCTGTCCACCCCACACACTCAGACCAAAGAGCTGTCCAAAGACACCAGAGACAAAAGTGTAGACCTCCACAAGGCTGGAAAGGGCTACGGGGCAATTGCCAAGCAGCTTGGTGAAAAAAGATCAACTGTTGAAGCAATTATTAGAAAATGGATGAAGCTAAACATGACTGTCAATCTCCCTCGGTCTGGGGCTCCATGCAAGATCTCACCTTGTGGCAGATCAATGATCTGACAAAAGGTGAGGAATCAGCCCAGAACTATATGGGATGAGTTGGTCAATGTAGTCAATGACCTGAAGAGAGCTGGCACCATTGTTTCCAAGGTTACTGTGGGTAATACACTAAGATGTAATAGTTTAAAGTCATGCATGGCATGGAAGGTTCCTCTGCTTAACTCAGCACATGTCCAGGCCCGTCTTAAGTTTGACCATGACTATTTGAATGATCCAGATGAGTCATGCGAGAAAGTTTTGTGGTCAGATGAGACCAAAATAGAACTTTTTGGTCTTAATTCCACTCGCCATGTTTGGAGGACGAAGAATGATGAGTACCATGTCAAAAACATCATCCCTACTGTGAATTATTGGGGTGGAAGCATCATGTTTTGGGGTTGTTTTTCTGTACATGGGACAGGATGACTGCTCTGTTTTAAGGAGAGGATGACCAGGGCCATGTATTGCAAGATTGTGGGGAACAACCTTCTTCCCTCTTTTAGAGCATTGAAGATGGGTCATGGCTGGGTCTTCCAACATGACAATGACCCAAAGCACACAGCAAGGATAACTAAGGAGTGAGAAGCATATCAAGGTTTGGAGTGGCCTAGCCAGTCTCCAGACCTAAACCCTATAGAAAATCTTTGGAGGGAGCTCAAACTCTGTGTTACTCAGTGACAGCCGAGGAACCTGGCTGATCTGGAGAAGATCTGTGTGGAGGAATGAGCCAAAATCCCTACTGCAGTGTGTGCAAACCTGGTAAAAAACTACAGGAAATGTTTGACCTCTGTAATTGCCTCTGTAAAGGCTACTGTACCAAATATTAACATTGATTTTCACAATTGGTCAAATATTAACACACAGTAACACACAAATAAATTATTTAATAATCTGGAATGTGATTTCCAGATTATTCTTTTTTTTATTACAGTGGACATGCACCTAAGATGGAAATTTCTGTGTGTCTGCTTTCTTGTCATTCAGGCCTATACACACTTAAGTTACATTATACTTGTGACAACAGCAAAATTACAGAATAAATAATTAATCTTTCGTGCCTGATTTAATGTTGCATCACGCAGTGTCTGCTGGGTATAGTTGCTCTTCAGAGCTTTATCAAACCTTACGGCTGTTTACGACAGTAATGTGATGCCAGTGACAGGTGCACTTTAATTAATAGGGTTGTTATTTGGGTTTTAGTGTTTGTCAAATTGCTTTCTAGGGAAGTGCATCCTAGAGGAAGCCTGTTAGTCAGCTTGTTCAGCAAGTTGTAACACATCAGCATGTAAGTCCCTGGACTATTACCCTCTCCACTCTGCAGTGTCTGTAGCACCCTCACTAGGGCTCTGGGTTTGTTTATCAGTGTCTACACAAATAAGGAGGCACAAAAACAGATCTTAAAGTGTAAATGTTGTTATTTGTTCCTACAGTATTCACATAGCACTGCAAATTTATTTTAAGAACTCAGTTTAAGATCCTTTTTTCATGAAATTGACCAAATAAACATTTACTGTCATACTCATAAATATGAAAATTAAGTAATATGCAATATATAAGTCATAATATTTAAGTCACTCTGGATAAGAGCATTTTCCAGTTGGCGAAAGTCTAAATGAAAATGTAAACATGTGGTCATTAGGCATGGTACTTTTATATAACTCTTTCATGCTGATGATACACAACTTTCAGCCCACAGAACAGCTGGGGCCCACCCAACATTAACATTAACATGGATCACCTACACCTACCAGACCTGATCCTGGAGTACCTGGCCTCTCAGGCTCAAATGACTTATGTAATTATTATTGAAACAATAAGCAATATTCATTTGCAATTGTCTCCAAATAATTTTGTTTTGTTTACACAGTGCTATCCAGTGTCACCCATGGAGGGTGTGTTCCTGTTCCTTGCCACCGTTTCCTTTGGCCTGCTCATCAGGGGCCTATATCTGGCTCCTACTAAGTTGTTGTAAAATGTATGTTGTAAATAAAATGTAATTAAATGTAACTACGTACTCTTCATAGCAGCATCATTGCCCCAGCACTGGCCAGACAAACTGACAGACTTTTTATGAAATGCAGTTATCTAGTAATATGTGCCTCTTTCTTTGGCTTTCAGGACAGGATCAGTTGAATTGGGCATGTGTTCTACCATATCTTGGGTATGTTATGCAGGAATGTTGTACAGTGAGTAAATTATTATTCACATGCATCTAATACACTAGGCTATTTTCCCACATCTCAGTGAGAACATGCCAATGTTGAATCCAGGGTTCATTTGCCTCATTGTGGTCCATCCATTTGTGAGATTCTTCTCCTTCAACCACTCCAGTGGATGATATGGTGGAACGATCTTCCATTAGCTGCTAGGACTGCAGAGTCTATTGCTATCTTCAAGCGTAGACTGAAGACTCACCTGTTTGTTGAGTTCTTACCAGAGCACTAACTCAGCGGACACCACTTGCCGTTGTTCTTAAATTGTATGTCTGTCTATGGTTATTTGTGCTTCTTGGCAAATGCCTAACTTGCAAAACACTAGGTAATGATACTGATTCCTGTAGTTTAGTAGTAGTCTGACTCAATGGTTTCTTGAATTCTGGCCTATCTGTACTATTTCCTAGGATGTATTCTGTGATCAGAAGCAAAGCACTTTATAAGTCGCTCTGGATAAGAGCGTCTGCTAAATGCCGTAAATGTAAATATGATTTCATCCACTGGGTCACTGATCACCTCTAGCAGTGTTTTGCATTTGCACTGTTCTTGAAGCCAGTTCTTGATGTTCTTGAAATGTCGGTTTAGCAGATGTTTTAGAGATACTAGTGGTGGCACGCCAAGCAGTGGAACAACCACCACGCCAGGTTCAGGGCCCCTAACTTCACTCTTTTTAACCATTCCAGGGCTCATTTTGAACATGCAGACTTATGCCACACACTGCAGTCACATGACTTAAGCTGGGGTAAAGGTGATGCAAACTGCACAGAATGTGAGCATGCTGAAATTGATTAATTTGAAACAATTATCAGTATTATTTTGCAATCAATGTTATTAAATCTCCTGTTGTGTGAGAGCCCTTTTGACAGGTGAACCACCCTGTCAGTTCAAAAACTGATCTTGAGCGCCCTCTGCTGATCACATTCAGATACTGATATTGAGCGCCCTCTGCTGATCACTTGCTAATCCATATAGCAGACAGCAAACAGTAGGCCAAACGTAAACATGTCTTCTATCAGTGGATTCATTATTTTGTTTTTACATTTTTACTTTTCGAAGTTAGTGCATATGAGGTGCCAGTCCTCATCAGTAGAAGGAGAAACTTTATATCAGGTGTTAGTGACAAAGGTCAATTTTCACCTTCAAAGGTGTGCAGAGCTTTTACAGCCCTGGTTGATTATTTGTTATTGAACAATTCTAGACTTCATTGCCCAGTTTTACATTTTGAGGCCAGAATTTCGTATAGTTTGTTATCAAACTGCCAGACTCTTTAATATTTCCAATTCTGTTTGTCCTTTTCAATTAATTGAAAAATTGCTCTCTTTGAAAAATCCTAAGAGAACGTTTAGTGCTAATATGAACAATGAGTATATAAGCCTGGCCACTGGCCGCCTTCTTAATACGACATAATGTGGACACACAATGTCCAGAGAGTGTGTTTGTGTTTTAAAGGCAAACTTTTAATACTATGTAAAAAATCTGTTTACCTGTCATATGAGTTTGCAGTGACTGTCTGTCTAGTGTGCCTAGAAATATCCCTGGTCATTTTGATAAGGTACACTTTAGAATTGTTTAGAAGTCTGTTTTCATCCAGTGAGCATCTCTATGTGCAGATTGTGCAGTCTTTAATATTGATGTTTATATTAGTTCTGTTTACATTATTTCATATTGTATATAAAACAACAATAATTATAATTAATATATTATAATATATTGTAATATGACAAAGTATTTAGTTTCAACAGTTGGTTTATAGTTTTAAAATACTTAAAAATGGCCTGTGCTTCATAATTAGCTCTTACAGCACAAGCCTCATGTGGAAAGGCTTGTTGTTGTTCAAGGTGTTTTGACTGAACAGCAGTCCTCAGTGTACAAGATCCCCCCCCCCCCCCCCCCCCCCCCCCAGCATGAGTCCTCTCAGAAGCACTCCGGCCCCTTGCTTTTACTGCAAAGCGGCTAATTAATTATGATGCAATGCACCAAATGATAAAAGGTGTCATTTGATCTTCTGATTTGGAAACACTTTCCTGTCGGCACATGTCTGCCAGGCGGAGCCGCATCTGCTGTCCCCCTCAGGCAGGGGGAGACGGGTCTTCTGACACAACATCTAGGGGTAGATCATGCCGCCTGAGTGCTACTCATCTCTCAGCTCTAATTAAATCAAAGCCTTGGGCCTACTGATTAAACCTGAAACAAAGGAGCGCTGGTGGAGCATCTGAGCTCACAAACAACACCCCTTACCCTTGAGACCTATAATTTAATTTGGGTTTGCCATACAGCTACAGTCACTGTCACCTGGGATGGAGAGAGCAGTTGATAATATTTTGATGCACAGTTTTTTGTTTATTTGTCTGACTGGTGAATGCTAATTGTTTGTCTTACAGGTTGTTTGGGAAATCAGTGCTGCTCAGTGATGCTCTAACGCTTTTGCATCAGACATGCTGGGTGCTGAATATTCACAGTTGATCTTTCATGACCTTTACATGAACAACAATTAACAATAAATAAAACATTTCACATTCTGTCACTATGGTACTGTGGTATTAAAGTTGGTATGGTATAATGGTATAACATGGTATAATGCTCTTAGATAACCCTTAGATGTTCATTACCTTTAGAAATTATCCCTGGATGAACCCCAGTTGAAGGAATACCTTTTCCCCCTACTGTTAAATGCTTTTTCGTTTCAGGAAATCTATGCATGATTGTACAAGATATGAACAAAATTATACTATAGTAACATAGTATAACAATGCAAATATTGCAGGTTAAGCATTGTACACCAAAATGGTGCCTCATGGATTACAGTAACATGTATTTACAAGGATTTAAAATTTAACCGTGTGCTTATTAAATTGAATGTGCAGTCCTAAATAAGAATAAAAATGTAAAACTTTAACATATAAATAACATATAACATATTCACAAAAAATGCTTGGAGTGTGAGCCCTTTATATTTTCATTGTGTATCCACCCTGTGGAAGGAATAAGATCGAGGTCAGCCCTACTCCCTACAACCCTACTACCCACAGCCCTACTCCCTACAACCCTACTACCCACAGCCCTACTCCCTACAACCCTACTCATGGAGAGCTAAATCTCTATCAAAGCTGTTCAGCTCAAACCCCTGACCTAGCAATCCTCATCCAGCTAATGCCTTCAGTTGTAAGTTATTGTACAGATAAGGCCTGAACATTATATAGCAGCATGATAGACTACTCCAGAGATGTACAAATGTCAGCAGAAGCTTAGCCACATGTTTAATCAGGGTAGTCTCAGTGTTCAGACAACTGAATCAAGTGAGGTCCTGCTTGTTTGGAATGAAACACCACAGCTCCACTGGCCCTTTGTGGGTAAGATTTGATTTGATTGGTTCCATTAGGATTTAGTTAAAGCACAATAATGTAAAACCATTTTCAGGCCCTGTATATCATTTCTGCTGCCTAATGTTTCAGTGACTCAGTCTAAAAGCTCTAGCTTCTGTTTTCTTCCTCAGCCTCATGTATCATATTAAATCAGTAAATTTAGTGCCAAGCTTGCTATTATGTCTTACAACCAAAAGAAATATCACTGTTCACTCTGTCTGCTTCTCACTTGATAGACTTGCAGTCTTCAAAAAGTATGAGGTCAACCAGCCAAATTCCCTTCTTCACACTCACTCACAAAGTTGGAGATCCCAGTAATGACATAATGACATACATTCCCTATCTTTAGTCTTATTCTGTTAAAAATGTGTGTTTCCCTCACAAAGAAAGGTTTACAAGCCACATAAACTTAGTAGGCTATGCCTCTGTTTTTAGAAAAACAAATACAAGCTCCTGGATTTTTTTTTTGGTAATAAATACCAGGGTAGAAAAAAGATGCTCCTTAAATAAGATGATATGATTGCATATCTGTTTTCCTTCCAGAGGCCCTGGGAAGCATGCCATCATGTCATCAGGCTTTGGGTGAAGCTGCCTCTGCCAGAATCTTCCCTACTTGGTCCCTTACGTCAGTGATGCACATCATAGATCAGGTCCCATGCAAGAAAGTGTTGTAATCATCACAAATCCAGTTCATTCTGACGGCCAGTCTCTCACCCAGGCTCCAATCCTCTGAAAACTTGTGATGTGCTTCATATGCTTTTTACTTATTTCAAACATCTGAATTATTTTGCTATATTTAATTTATGTTCACAGCAATATGAAATGTGATTCTACCTGACAGTATATGTTTATCTAATGTACCTTCTGTAACACTTGGCAAGTATCAACACCATTACATCCGTTTTCATGATAAGACAACATAGACTGAATTCCACCATCACTTCAGGAGGTTTTTTATACATAGATCTATTCACAGGACATTCACCGACAATGTCTGTATGTGGTACATTTACAGTGGGGAAAATAAGTATTTAGTCAGTCACCAATTGTGCAAGTTCTCCCACTTAAAAAGATGAGAGAGGCCGGTAATTGACATCATAGGTAGACCTCAACTATGAGAGACAAAATGTGAAAAAAAAATTTGAGAAAATCATTTTATATGACTTTTAAAGAATTTATTTGCAAATAATGGTGGAAAATAAGTATTTGGTCAATAACAAAAGTTCATCTCAATACTTTGTTGTATATCCTCTGTTGGCAATGACAGAGGTCAAATGTTTTCTGTAAGTCTTCACAAGGTTGGCACACACTGTTGCTGGTATGTTGGCCCATTTCTCCATGCAGATCTCCTCTAGAGCAGTGATGTTTTGGGGCTGTCGGCGGGCAACACGGACTTTTAACTCCCTCTAAAGGTTTTCGATGGGGTTGAGATCGGGAGACTGGCTAGGCCACTCCAGGACTTTGAAATGTTTCTTACGAAGCCACTCCTTTGTTGCCCTGGCAGTGTGCTTGGGATCATTGTCATGCTGAAAGACCCAGCCACGTTTCATCTTCATTGCCCTTGCTGATGGAAGGAGGTTTGCACCCAAAATCTCACAATACATGGCCCCATTCATTCTTTCATGCACACGGACCAGTCGTCCTGGTCCCTTTGCAGAGAAACAGCCCCAAAGCATGATGTTGCCACCCCCATGCTTGACAGTTGGTATGGTGTTCTTTGGATGCAACTCAGCATTCACTGTCCTCCAAACACGACGAGTGTTTTTACCAATCACGACTTGTGTTTTTACCAAATAGTTCTACTTTGGTTTCATCTGACCATATGGCATTCTCCCAATACTCTTCTGGAACATCCAAATGCTCTCTAGCAAACTTCAGACGTGCCTGGATATGGACTGGCTTAAGCAGGGGGACATGTCTGGCACTGCAAGATCTGAGTCCCTGGCGTCGTAGTGTGTTGCTGATGGTAGCCTTTGTAACGTTGGTCCCAGCTTTCTGCAGGTCATTCACTAGATCCCCCCTTGTGGTTCTGGGATTTTTCCTCACCGTTCTTGTGATCATTTTGACCCCACGGGCTGAGATCTTGCGTGAAGCCCCAGATCGAGGGAGATTAGTAGTGGTCTTGTAGGTCTTCCATTTTCTGATTATTGCTCCCACAGTAGATTTCTTCACACCAAGCTGCTTGCCTATTGCAGATTCAGTCTTCCCAGCCTGGTGCAGGTCTACAATTCGGTTTCTGGTGTCCTCCGACAGCTCTTTCGTCTTCACCATAGTGGAGTTTGGAGTGTGACTGTTTGAGGTTGTGGGCAGGTGTCTTTTATACTGTTAACGATATCAAACAGGTGCCATTAATACAGGTAATGAGTGGGGGAAAGAGGCGCCTCTTAAAAAAGAAGTTACAGGTCTGTGACAGCCAGAAATCTTGCTTGTTTGTAGGTGACCAAATACTTATTTTCCACCATTATTTGCAAATAAATTCTTTAAAAGTCAGACAAAATGATTTTCTCAATTTTTTTTCACATTTTGTCTCTCATAGTTGAGGTCTACCTATGATGTCAATTACAGGCCTCTCTCATCTTTTTAAGTGGGAGAACTTGCACAATTGGTGACTGACTAAATACTTATTTTCCCCACTGTATAGATTTCAAAATTGAAACCAAAAAGTCACAGATTCAGTGCAAAATTAACAAAACATACTCATAAAACATACAACAGACTCATAAAACAGGCCTTGAAAACAAAAGCTTGCCAAATTTAACAGCAATCTTTAACAGTCAATCATATTACAAATCCAAACATTTTATGAGTTTTAGGATCTTTCTGATTGATGGCTAATTAGTACAAGTATGATGTGGAAAATACCTACATTGCAAACAATAAACTCTTATTAGAATATGCCAACATCATCAGTGACCAAAAATAGCAGCAGGTTACACAAAACTAAAAGAAAATCCCAAAATATGTTCATGTAGGGAGAGGATGGGGAATGCAAAATACATTTTTTATCACTGCTGTTAGCCTATGAAGTGCATAAAACAAATTGAACTTTTGTAGTTAAGAACGTCTTGTAATATTATAAAATGACAACATGTGATTAGCCAAAAATAACATCAATAATAAAAAAAAACAAAGTCCCTCAAACAATCCCTGAGACCTGCTACTTAGCAACTTGAACATACCTCTTTTGAGACACTGATATCCACACATTTAACACAGCAACTTGGACTTCAGTGTGTGCACTTTTGGTGAAAGTTTCCCACTGTCAAGTTCTAACAGCATCTTCTGACAAAATTCAAATGTATACCTGAGTTGTTTGGGGTAACTAAGGTTCACAGCATAGATCAGACCCATTAGCAAGGCCCATGCCCTTGCTACACTAGACAACCCAGCCAGAACTTCTCTGCCTTCCAGCACAATTGTAACATCCAAGGGGTCATCATCAGTAGAACCACCTTTGGTGACAATTTTCATTGTGTGCTGTGCAAGATCCTCTTTTACTTCATCAGATGGAGCACCCTAAAATAAAAAAAGCATATCTAATGCTACATTTGGACAAGATTCTGCACATCAACTCTAAGACACAGAAATAGCCTTTCAATACTCACTTCAAAATTAGTGGTTTTACACATTAAGCCTGAAAGAGGAATTAAACCAGCGACATTTACAATTTACACAAACTGGACACAAACTCTTTAGTGCTCTCCCCAGTAGCATTAGTGCAGGGTTGCCAACTCTCACGCATTGAGTGTGAGACACACGCATTTGACCGTTTTCACACGCTCACGCCACACTTCCGATATCTCACACCGAAAAGAAAATCTAGTTTATTTTTAATCTATGATTCAATGAGTTACTAGTTCGCTCTGGCGCCAACCACTGGCGATCAATCGCGATATAATACTTAATTTGTGTCATTTTTATGTTCGCCACCCCCCCGTCAACAATTTATACTCCGGGTTAACATCTCACTCCAAGCGATCTTCAAACAGGGTATCTGCACATTTTTAAATCTCAAATTCAATGACTTTTAAGACCTTTTTAATAAGTATTATTATTGGGGGGCGGGGGTGGCGAACGAGAATTGTTGACCGGGGGGGGGGGGGGGGGTTAGCGAACGAAAATTGTTGACGTTGTTGAGGCCGTATACTCCAACGTTAGGAATCTAGCACTAGGACCCTGGAGCTGTTTTTTTCTGCAATAGCGCTAGATTCGGCAAAGTTCACATCGCGCCAGAACAACTGAACAACACACACTTATAATAATTTAATGCCTCCCCTCATAAAATTCCAGACATTTTAAGACATTTTTAGGCCTTGAATATGGAAAACTAAATTTAAGACATTTTAAGACCTTTTAAGGACCCGCGGGTACCCTGTTCAAAAGTTGGCAACCCTGTTAGTGTGTTACCTAGCTTAGCTCATCACTAGCTAGCTGGTCGCTAATGTTAGCTTGCTGGTCGCTATCTTTATTTTTCTCCCAGTGAAAGAGAGAACTATAAAATAGACTTAAAACAAATCTTTTATTTGAAAAGGAGAATTATAAAGCCATACTGCCTGCTGACCAGCATCAGAAAGCGGAAAAGTTCCGTTTCTAATGAACTTCACCTCAGACAGGGGACTCGGTCGGTTTCGTCCACAGTCTTCAAGTCCACCTCACACTGAGACTGAGACAAGACCGGACTCGAGTACTACAACTCTAATGGTTTATATAAAACACAGACAGTCCTCCTGTATCAGAAAAAGTTTTATTTCCTTTATTTATTACTTGAATTGATTGAATTGACTGTAGCTAGCTATAACAGAGGAACAGTTCCACGAAGCAGTGCCGCAGTGCACTCGCACTAGTTTTTACCTGACTAATAGCAGGGCTCTCAAGTCTCACGCATTTGACCGTCTTCACACGCTCACACGCCACACCTCCGATTTCACACGGCGAGAAAAAAAATCTAGTTTATTTACCTCCGATCCATATCTATGTCGCCCTCCACTGGCGATCGATCGTGAAATACAACGTATACAACCCCCCCCCCCCCCCCCCCCCCCCCCCCCCGCTCAACAATTAACGTTCGCCACCTTTTGGGATGTGGTTTTAAAGTTGTGCCATATTAGAAACTTGAGAGAAGACCTAATAGAAGACCTACATCTACATCAAAGAGAACACCTACATCTACACCAAAGAGAAAACCTACATCTACACCTATGAGATGTACATCTAACAATCTAACAATCACACTGTTCCTTCCAGTTTAGTATATTGTATATATTACAGTCTGTGAAGAGGTGTCACACCCACTGTCTCCTCTGTCTCTTCCTGGTCTCCAAGACTCCTGAACATTAGCCTTCTGCAGTTTTACATTCTCTCCTGAAGTCACAGCTGATTAAATGTGTGGTCAGTGGTGGTCAGTGATGTCAGTAACGCGTTACTTAGTAACGCGTTACTCTAATCTTACCACTTTTTTTGGTAACGAGTAATATAATGCGCTACTATTTCCAGTCCAGTAATCAGATTAAAGTTACTTATCCAAATAACTGTGCGTTACTATTTTTATTTTCCTTAGTAAAAATATATATTTTATCTTTCTTCTTGGCTCAGTTCTACTTTTGCGTCTGACCGTAGCGCTCGACTGACCGCTGCGCGGGACCCTGTGAAAGCGCGAGCACGTTTTACAAGTCATTTTTTGCAGTGTCCTCCCGAAACGATATGTGGTAGTATAAAGAAATACCCCTCAAAAACAGAGGAATGAACATTTACCTGAAGAATTTTAATGTTGCTTTGTGTTCCACGTTTGAAAAGTGCTGGAATTTTGACTAACGTAGCCTACTTTAAAATGCTTGAAATTGTAATGGTATTTCGTTTCACAAGCTGTTTGACTGAACAGTTCGCTTGTATTACGTTTACAAATAAATTTACAAATAATACCATGCAGCTACACAAACGTAATGTCAGTGTAACGACTACTACTCCTCACAGCGAAATCCCTAACGGACAGACACTTGGCCACTCAGGGAGTCTTAGTCCTTTAAGTGACACTGGGGGGGTGGCGACGGCGCGCGCCAGCGTTGCGTTATCAATAAAGTTTCCCTCCTCTGGATTTTTGGATTAAGCAGTTTCTGCCTCGGTTACCGAACCTGCTTCAATACATTGTTACTATTAAAAATGCACTTCCAATAAAGTGAGTATTGGAAAAATTTATTTTGCTGCTGAATGTAACTATTAAAGTAACTTGTAATCTAACGTAGTTACTTTTAAAATCAAGTAATCAGTAACGTAACTAAGTTACTTTTAAAAGGAGTAATCTGTAATCAGTAATCGGATTACTTTTTCAAGGTAACTTAGCCATCACTGGTGGTGGTACATTTGATTATATGATGAACTGTGTAATCATTCTGATAGGAATGGATAATATAGCATGACTCAAAATAAATCAGTATGATCGTGTTTTTTTAATGTTAGGCTGATAATGAAGTGATTTTGTTTGCATTTCTTTGTTCCATATTTTCTCTCCATGTAATTGGTGTTAATTGTAGGGACCATCCTGAATAACAGCTGCATACAGTGGCGCAAAAAGGGGGTATGCAGCATATGCGATGCATAGTGGCGCTGCACTAGAGGGTGCACCAAATCGATGCCAGAAAATTATTTGCAGAGTTGGTGGGGGGTGGAGTGCGGGGGGCGCCGAGAGTATGTTTGCATACACCTCAGAAAGTATGTAGTTGCAACCCTGGCTGCATATTATCTTGTTTGTAAACAAAAGATTTAATACCTTCATATATTACAGAGTTTAGCATAATCAGAGAAAAACTTAACTGGTATAAAGCTTGATTTCTAATGTCCTCAGTAGATGCTGCCTCTGGCATATTTATATATCTGACATCCAAACAAAATGTGGTTGTTTTAATAAGACTCCCATATCTGGTCAGGGCAAATGGTTTCTCATTGTCTCCTTCCACATAGTAGCGTTGAGCAGCAGTGTATCCTTCTTACACAGTGCCCTGTTGACCTATGAACTGATCCTGTGAGAGCTCATCATGGCAACACTCAGATCCAGCAGCAGTCTCCTGTTGATATTAGAGGACTGAGTACAAGAAACAGCCCCGAGACAGGCTCTAATGTGCCCTTATTTTCACTTGCTGTGAATGTTGCCTGCAGCGTTCACAGATATGCTCCCAAAAGCCACTAAACAGCCTCTAATGATGCATTAGCCCTTCCCCTAATTGCACTGCTGAGAGAGCCTTAGGCTAGAAACTGCCTGGTCTGCCTCTTAACAGGCTATCGCTTCATGTCTGAGTATTACGTTAAACTTGTGGTGGTTGGCACAATTGGATAAATATCTAGACATGGTCTTATTGGTATGAATTACTCCCATGACAGACTGTTTGATATTTAGTGGTTGTCATCCTTGTGTGATACGATGAATTAGAAATTTACCTTTCAGAGATATATTTCTGTGTGTGTCTTAACATGAAGGCATCATAACTATCAGAGCAATTGTTGCTAGTGATATTTGACCTCAAGGTGCGATATTCTTTTGTTTACCCAGTCTGCAGAACAGACCAGGATCTCTTCATGAAGCTTTAGGTCTGTAGTAAACATCATTAATGCCTGACACCATTTAGACCTCTCTCACACAATTAAGATCCAGCGTGCATTGAAAGATATGGGGTCTGTTATTGCAGTGAGCAGTTCTGGGGAGCAGTGCTGTTTCCACTGTGCTATGTCCTCAGGGGGGTTAGAGGCCTGATGTGGTACAGGTGGTTCATTTCAGGAAGCCTTGACATGCACCATAAAAATGGTGATGGGTGAACCATGTATTTATTACATGAGCATCGACTTTGCCTGTGCAGATCCTCTGTGTCATTGTGGCAGAATGCCACAGGTTCACCCACACTGTGGAGACCAGAGAGTCTTCCCAGCTCTGTGATTTGGGTGGAGTGGCTGTGTGCCTGGAGCCGTAATGCAGCAGGGGAGTGTGTTTGTGCACGCGTGCGTGTGTGTGTCGATGGTGTTCCTCTTTCCTCTGCTCTCTCCTCAGGTCATCCAGAAGCAAACCTGTCAGCTCCTCCATGGTGCCCCCCGGCTACCCATGGTGGTCAAGGAGGGGGACATCACGCTGGGGGCTCTGTTCTCTCTCCACGACGCCACGCTGGAGTCGCATATCTCCTTCAGCTCACAACCACAGCCGGCTCAGTGCACCGGGTCAGTCCGCCGGCCCGATAACCACCTTCAGGGCATCTCCGAAGACCTGGCTGAATCTATGGATTTTTACATTTATACGTTTCTGTTATTTTATTTTGCTTAATTTTTACTATGTTTTAACATTTTTAAAGATGCTTTAGGTTTTTCTTCACTGTCCAATGTAAAAAACTCAAGGCTTTTCTCTCTCTGTCTTAGCAAAATGTTTCTGTGTGTCCACAACTCCACACAACTCGTGCACAGCATATTTTAGAACAAACTGAAATCATTCTGAGTTAGATCAGGTAATTTGTAGATGGTGAGAGTAGTACATTTTAAATGATGTCTAATTCCGAATATGCAAACGTGAAACCAACTTTACCGCAGTTACAAGGAAGAGAAAGACAGCAGGAATCTCGGGAGAGATCCTAAATAACAGCTTAATGTTGCAATGCTTATTAGTTTGTATATTATTATGGTGCCTAGAAATTGGTGCCTGATTTTTTCCTTTTAGTACCCACTGGCTCCTTGAGTAATTTTAGTTTTTTTGTCTGGAGCCCTGCATGCGAACAATCTTGTTGCCATGGTAACCACCAATTGTTTACCTTTTTAATTTGTTATAACATTTGTATTGTATAAAAGTGGGTCATGAAAATGTGGGTCCCGGGCTGAGACCAGTTGAGAATCCCTGCTTTATAGATCTCTCATTGGGGAGCAATAAGACTGAATTCGCTTTGCTTGTGTCCTGTAGGTTTAATTTCCGGACCTTCCGGTGGATGCAGACAATGATTTTTGCCATAGAGCAGATCAACAGAGATGGCCGTCTCTTGCCCAATGTTTCACTGGGCTACAGAATCTACGATTCCTGCAGTAACCCCCTTCATGCCCTCCGCACGGCGCTGGAGCTGCTCGGTGGCACGGGGGAGGAGAGCGGGAACACTGAGTGCCGGGGCAACGTCCCTGTTGTCATTGGTGATGGTGGATCCACGCTGTCCATGGTTGTTGCACACTGTCTAGGTGTTTTCCAGCTGCCACAGGTGAGCAGCCCTATGGTTGATTTAAGTGACACAAGCACATCAGGATCATTTAAGGTCAGATTATAACATGCTAATATGCTTGCTAATGAGTTCTTGGCATTCATATCATCTTTTGTCTCCTGTCTCCTCTTTTTCTTTCCTCTTTACTCCTCTACTGCTCTCCTCCACTCTCCTCCCCTCAGATCAGCTATTTCTCCAGCTGCGCATGTCTCAGTAATAAGAAGACGTTCCCAGCATTCCTCAGGACCATGCCCAGTGACTTCTTCCAGGTCAACGCCCTTGCTCAGCTGGTGCAGCACTTCGGCTGGACCTGGGTGGGAACGGTTGCCGGCGACGATGCTTACGGCCGCGGAGGCGCCCAGATCTTTAACGCTAAGATCACCAGAATGGGCGCCTGCATCGCCCTGTATGAGGTCATTCCCAAAAACCACACTCCAGCAGAGATGTCCAGGATTGTGGAGCGTATCAGTGCATCTGGTACGCGGGTGGTACTGGTGTTTGCTCTAGAGCAGGACACTAAAGCCCTGTTCTTAGAGGTGCTCAGACACAACCTCACAGGGGTGCAGTGGCTGGGCAGTGAGGCCTGGATCACGGCAGCGATCCTCGACACACCCCAGTTCCATGCCATCCTCCAGGGATCCATGGGCTTTGCCATACGCCGGGCTTCCATCCCCAACCTGTTGCCCTTCCTGCTGCGTCTACATCCTACCTCTTTTCCCGATGACCCCTTTGTCGTGCAGTTCTGGGAAGAGTTGTTTGAGTGCTCTCTCGCCAGCATAGCTGGTGCAGAGCTCTCAGAGCGACACCCCTGTAACGGCTCAGAGCAGCTGGCCAGCGTGAAGAGCATCTACTCAGATGTGTCTCAGCTCAGGATCTCCTACAACGTTTACAAAGCTGTATATGCCATCGCCCATTCACTAGACTCTATGCTGAAGTGTGCGCCGGGAAGAGGACCCTTCCCAGGGGGAGCCTGCCCTGATACTCACAACATCAGGGAGTGGCAGGTAGAAACACTTTTCTGTGTCCATGTCTTAACACAAATCTGCTGGATTTTTGCAGAAAAATCTAGGTTCTCTGGTTCTCACCAGTCAAAAACCAATTAGATTTTCTGTTTGCCTGTACAGTTTATTTTTTTAGCTTTGAGAGCTAGAAATGTGTGGGTATCTTTGGGTCTTGTGGTTCAGCTAAATCAGTATGTGCTCCAGAGATGGTGTGTTTTAAACAACCACATTTGGACAGCTGTAATATTAAGTTTGTAAAGTAGCCCCTACGTTTTCCTCATTATCTCTGAAAGTCTGTCTCCTCTCTCCCTTTGACACCCTCTGTGGTCCTCGCCCCCTCACGCCTCTCACTGTCTCTACTTGTTCTCCTGGGTCTTTCAGCTCCTGTACTATCTGAAGAAGGTGGACTTCACTAATGAATTTGGCGAGGAAACTAAGTTTGATGAGAATGGGGATCCCACCGCCTTGTACGACCTGATCAACTGGCAGCTCTCGGCGACCGGAGAGGTCCAGTATGTCACCGTGGGCAGGTTCGACGAGACCAAGAGTGCTAAACTGGAGATAGGGGAAAACAACATCATCTGGAATGCTAACCAGAGCCAGGTAAGCCTCTGTGTGTTTCAGAACTGTTTTCAAGTTCCTTGGTGTTTTTCGAAAGTGCAGACTGAGGAAAAATCTCTATGATTCTACATATTTCACATAGATGAGTTCTTCAGCTGTCAGATCCATCCCTGTGGACGTACTTATATAAGTATTCTGTAGTTCCTGTGCCTTATATATGAGTGGTTTATATCTGTTTAGAGGCCCTGCGCTTTGCTGTGCAGGTGCCTGTGTCTGTCTGCAGTAGCAGCTGCCCCCCTGGCACCAGGAAGGCCATTCGGCCTCGTTTCCCTGTCTGCTGCTTTGACTGCGTTCTCTGTGCAGCTGGGGAGGTTAGCAATCAGACAAGTGAGTCACCTGCACATGCCTGGATCCAACATACAAGAGACAAACTCTGTAAAGCCATTTAATGTAAACCAAAGAATTAAAGGTATGACAGCTTTTTTATGAGCATGAATTTTGAAGTATTTTTGTAAGTATTTTTTACATTTGTTCAGGCCTTGATGGGCTTGCTCCTGTCTCACTGAAAGCTTTGATAGCTTCGAGATTTAAAAGGGATTAGTACTCGTATTCCAAAATGTGGCTGTAATGTGTGCTGTGCCTGTGATGTGTCAGATGCCATAGAGTGTATGATGTGTCCTCCTGCGTTCTGGTCCAACTCGAAGAGGGACACCTGCATCCCAAAGCTGGTGGAGTTCCTGTCATACGGCGACACAATGGGGACTGCGCTGCTGGCTGTGGCCCTGCTGGGCTCCTGTGCCACATTCTTGGTGGCACTCATCTTTGCCTACAAGCGCCACACGCCCCTTGTCAGGGCCAACAACTCAGAGCTCAGCTTCCTCATCCTCTGCTCTCTCTGGCTGTGCTTCCTGTGTGCGCTGGCCTACATTGGGCAGCCCACACCTTGGTCCTGCCAGCTACGTCACACGTCCTTCGGTGTCACGTTCTGCCTCTGCCTCTCGTGCATCCTGGGTAAGACGATGGTGGTGCTGATGGCCTTTAAAGCCAGTCTTCCAGGCAGCAGTGCCATGAGGTGGTTCAGGCCCCCACAGCTGCGTGCCCTGATCTTCCTGTGCACAACGGTGCAGGTGGTGATTTGTGGCATGTGGCTGGGCCTGGCGCCTCCTCTACCACGCAAGCTGATTACCCGCGAGTCAGCGCACATCATTCTGCTGTGTGACATGGGCTCAACGCTCGCCTTCTCCCTGGTGCTGGGCTATATCGGCTTGCTGGCTGCTGTCTGCTTTCTTCTGGCCTTCTTTGCCCGGAAACTTCCGGACAACTTCAACGAGGCAAAATTCATCACCTTCAGTATGCTGATCTTTTGTGCTGTGTGGATTGCCTTTGTTCCAGCGTATGTCAGCTCTCCAGGGAAGTACACAGTGGCAGTGGAGGTGTTTGCCATCCTGGCCTCCAGTTATGGACTTCTGCTGTGTATATTTGCCCCAAAGTGTTACATTATTCTGTTCAGACCTGAGAAGAACACAAAGAAACACCTCATGAGCAAATAACACAAATAAGAATACCAACACTTAGTGAACAAATAAGTTTCAGGGAAGAAGTTTTAACATTAAAACTGTAGTTTAAGCTGCAATTAATATCAGAATAATTTATGCTATGGAAGTGTGTGTGTGTGCGTGGTGGACATTTACTTTTTTTCCTCCTGCAATAAAGACTTTTCATTTTTTTCACTGACAATTACATGAACCATTTACAGTTGCATTTCTTATGATCTTGCATCATTGCTCTTTGTCCACTATGAGGTGCTGTTGAGAGCTGTTAAAGAGCTGTGAGCTCTATACTGAACATATCTGAGCGTATCTTGACTTAAATGACACAAACCCATGGCTATCATCATTACTTTGGCCCTTTTAAGAACACCTCACACACACACATGCACACATGCAGTCTTCCTCTCTCTCTCTCTCTCTGTCTCTCTCTCTCTCTCTCTCTCTCTCTCTCTCTCTCTCTCTCTCTCTCTCTCTCTCTCTGTATCCCTCAGTCCTTGTGGTTTCAGGCAGCAGGCCAAAAGAACTGCCCAGTTTGTTTCCAAACAAGCATATACACAGCCTTGTATCTCTCGGCACCAGTTAGCAATAAAACCCAGCTGCTTGAGGCCAATTAAAAACTCTCCTTGACTGCTTCTATTTCTCATTGAGTGCTCCATGAGCAAACATGCCTATGCCCCACACCCTGCTCACACCAGCTCATTCACTACAGCTGACTTTATTCCTGTTTTTTCCATCCACGTGGGTGAAGAGGTGTGGTGGAAATGGGCACACACAGGTCTCTGTGCTCTGGGGAGCGCTTGTGTGGTAAACAGCACGACGACCATAACACCAGCACCATGGAGGTCCCCATCTGCGTATGCTGCCTGCCCTATCAACACTCTGCACTGATTTGACCATGCTTCCATCCCAAGTTTCCCTCCCTAAGTGGGTTAGCGAGTCTGTGGGACTGCTTGTGTTATCGGCGGTGATAGATGTGCCCCTGGATTGCTTCATAGTCCAAGAGAGGAGCATTCTGGCATCTCTGTGAGATGGATAACCTGATCACAAAGATTTAAGCATGAGAAGGTTAAAATGTCAGTACTTCTTACTGTTGATATATGAATATGCGATAGGAATTGATGATTTACAGTAACCTGCAGTCCGTGCAAACAGGCTGAAAGCACTCTTACATACATGCTGCTCAATGAAATCTGAATGGAGTCATTGATATGTCTGGTATACAAGATGTTACTAGTGTCAGTCCTATTACAACAGCTCATGTCATATAACACACTATAACACTAATGGGATACATATGGCTCTAAATATTCAAGCTACATTCCAGCAAAGGTTTATTTGCCCTGTAACTAAAATCTCCTAAATGTTTGTTCCCAAGTCTACTTCTCCTGAACTCATATGTCTGGCCAGGTTTGTTTGATGGATTTGTTTGAAAACATAATCTCAGAGTCTCAAGTTTGTATGTAATGTATTTCCCATGTTGCCTTGATCTTTGGAGGACTTCAGATCTCCTTCTCAGACAGTCTTGGTCTTCCTTCCTCTGAATAATCCCCTTTGATGTGAGATCTTTGATTGTTTATTGATTTATCTATTTCATAAGTATGTTTTGTGTTACGTGTGTATCTGTATGAACTCAGAAACGCGTTTATTTTTGCTGTTGTGTTTCTCTCACCGCCTTAAAATTCCCCACAGACAGGCCTTTCATTCGTCTGGCTGTATAAAATTCTCAAGGCACGGTCACAGTGCACATTGAGCATGAAACGGATTGCTGATGTGACATGGCAGTGTCATGGCAGCCACGGTTGTTCCACACAGCCGCCCTACTTCTCTGGCTCCTGCGCCCTGCTGACGGCGCCCCCGAGCTGGGCTGTGTCCTCTGGCAGGACCTGAACTCTGCGCTGGTCCATAAGGAGGGCCAGGTGATCCTGGCTGGGATGTTTCCCATCCATTCAAAGGGTTTGGAGCAGGAACTGAGCTTCCGCAGCTCACCGGGGATGAGGAGATGTAGGGGGTAAAGACTGCCACCCGCACAGGGACATGCTTCCTGCCGTACACGGACATGCTTCCCGCTGCACAGGGCCAGAGATTAAGGTCCCGCCAGAGGCTTTGATGTGGCGGTGCTCCTGTAGCACCTGATCCATTAACTAAATGTGCTGGGCGTTTGAAGGGGAAATGCTCCAGGCACATTTTGTTCATGCTGTAGCACTGGTTTCTTTTTTTGTTTGATTTTATTTTGCTTTTTTTTTTCAGGCTAAGCTTAGATCTTGGTAATTTTTGTTGATTGAATAGGAAACTGATGTAGTGTGTGTGTAGATAATGGTACAGGCATTATAATGATACAGATGCTTTTGTGTTGCTCTTTGAATGTCCTTCAGGCTGAACCTGCGTGCCCTCCGCTGGTCTCAGGCTATGATCTTCTTCATAGACGAGATCAACCGCAACCCTACTTTGCTGCCCAACATTACCCTGGGCTACAGGCTGTATGACACTTGCTGGCTGGTGGCTCTGTCTATGAGAACAGCTTTATCTGTAGTCTCTCAGCCCCTGAAGAGGAGCCAGACTGGGGCGTGTTCAGCCCCTACAATACCTGTCATCATTGGAGACTCGGGATCTACTCTGTCCATAACCGTCTCTAGACTTCTCGATCTGTTCAAAGTCCCAATGGTGAGGTCAGCCCAGCACAAATATGTTTTTGGATAGACACTGTCCTGTTTAAATACGTTCTGCTGTATATGTCCTCTCCTTCTCTTCTCTCTCTTTTTTCGCTCACTCTGTCTTTTTACTTTCTTTCCATCTCTTCTTCTCCCTTCTCTTTACACAGCACAGACTCAGTGTAAGATCACACCTACAGTGAACAGTTCTCTTGCAATTTCTGTCCAGCCAGGCTTATGTAAACACTGTGTGAGAGTTGTAATTTAATGCTGTTTTGTTTGTTTCCTGCTGTTTTAGTAAGTATTGCTTGTACAGGGTTCTGGCTGTCCCAGGCTCATGCTCTACTGTGTTCTCCTCTCTCCTCTCTCTTCTCTGTCTCTTCTCTGCCTCTCTCCTCCCTCTGCCCGGTTTTCTCTCTGAACTGTCAGGTTAGTTATTTTGCCTCGTGTGCTTGTCTCAGCGACAAGCAGCAGTTCCCCAATTTCTTCCGCACGGTGCCCAGCGACACGTACCAGGCTGCCGCCATAGCTCACCTCGTCAAGCACCTGGGCTGGTCCTGGGTGGGCATGCTGGGAAGTGACGACGACTACGGACACACGGCCACCGGCATGTGCACGGCTGAGCTGGCGCGCCAGGGTGTGTGCGTGGCCTTTCGGGTCGTCATTCCAAAAGTGCCATCTGTGCAGCAGATCCAAGGCATCGTGAGAATCATCCGAGACTCCACCGCACGTGTGCTGGTCTGTTTCGCCACTGAGGAGGACATTCAGCCAGTGATGGAGGAGGTGGTGAGGCAGAATGTGACAGGGAGGCAGTGGGTGGCCAGTGAGGCCTGGATAACCTCCACCCTCATGTCCACAACCTACCCTTCTCTTCTGGGCACAATCGGCTTCGCCATCCGCCGAGCCGAGATCCCAGGCCTCCAAAAGTTTCTCCACAGTTTGAAGCCTTTAGCTGAACCATATAACCCCTCTGCTCGAGAATTCTGGGAAAAGCAGTTTTCCTGCTCCTTCAACACGAGCAAACCAGCTGGTTCGGTGGCTGATGATGTCGAATATAATCGCCCCTGTACTGGAGATGAGAGAATCGAGGACACTGAGACAGCCTATAACGATGTATCCCAGCTCAGAGTCACTTACAACGTGCACAAGGCTGTGTATGCTGTGGCCCATGCCCTGCACAACCTGCTCATGTGTCCCAGACAAGAGAGCACCTCCAGGAAGCCACTCTGTCCAGACATCTCCAGCCTTCAGCCCTGGCAGGTATCAGTCTGCAAATTACCTATTTATAACACTAACTATCTTCAGACTAAAATTACACAAAAGTGATCCTCCTCACTGATTTTAAAATCTTGATTTGCCACTGATTAAAAAATCTGATTTTAAAATGTTGAGAACATGCAAACATCTGTTTTTCTTTAGGTGATTCAGTACCTGAAGGAGGTAAACTATACCAACGTGTTTGGAGACACCGTGTACTTTGATGAATATGGTGACTCTGCAGGCTCGTATGACATAGTAAACTGGCAGAAGGTGCCAGAGGGCAGGGCTCTGCAGTTCGTTACAGTGGGACGCTTTGACTCCTCTTTCCCAGCCAATCAGCAGCTAGTACTCCACCAGGACATCGTATGGCATGGTGGGACTAAGGAGGTGACATCACAGATTGTGACTGCTCAACTGCTGTTGTTAATCAAATTCTACTGGCGAAAATCTATATGCTGGCTATGCAGATGAAAAAGGAAATAACTAACTAAAACTAAAAGCAAGTCACTTTTAAGGCCTCTCCCACCCCCTTTTCTTCTCTGTCTCTGTCTTTTTACCTTCCTACCTTCCTTCCTTCTCCATACTGTCCCACTCCTTCACACAGGTGCCAGTGTCGGTGTGCACTGCCAGCTGCCTGCCGGGCTACAGGAAAGCCTCTCGTAAGGGTGAGGCGCCCTGCTGCTATGACTGTGTGCCATGTGCAGAGGGCACCTTCAGCAGCCACATGGGTACATAGCTTCACTCTCACAGCTCATCTTCAGCACAGTTTAGGGGTTTCTCCCCCCAGCCCAGTGGACCTGAGCCAGGGATGCAGAATCGTCCCTGTGACCTTTGATAACTGGAGAGTTGGAACTGTTGTACAAGTTCTTATGTGTCACTGAAAGCACATTTATTGAACAACATTACCTAACAACAACAATGCAGCATCAGTATCTCTTTCTCTCCTCCCTAAACACACAGACACCTCCCAGCAAAAGGAAACAGTTCCCTTGCAATGTGAGAGTGTGGGAGAAACAGATAATGTGGTAGAAAGCAACAAAATTGCTATCTCTATACTCTGAGCTGCTTCTTCCGAGAAGTAGCATAAATTTACACCCACAGCCATATTTATTTTCTCAACTTTGTTTTTTTTTAGAAATTAAAATCATTACATGGGAATCAGCAGGTTAATAAACATGGATTACAGGAGTTTGGATGTAACTGAGTCCTGAGCTCTGTGCTGGCTAACACTCACTGTGTGTTCTGCTTGTGTTCCCAGACCAGTCTGATTGCACCCTGTGTCCTGAGGAACTCTGGTCCAGCCCACAGCGCCTCAGTTGTGTTGACAAGCAGATCGAGTTTTTGTCTTACGCTGAGGGCTTCGGGATGGCCCTTGCTGCTGTAGCAATCCTTGGTGTAGTGGCCACGGTGACTGTAGCTGCCATTTTCCTCCATCACCGGGACACACCCCTGGTCCGTGCCAACAACTCGGAGCTGAGTTTCCTGCTGCTGCTGTCGCTAGGACTCTGCTTCCTGTGTGCGCTTACCTTCTTGGGCCAGCCCACACGCTGGGCCTGCCCACTCAGACGTACTGCCTTCGGCTTGACCTTTGCCCTCTGCCTCTCCTGCCTGCTCAGCAAGACTTTGGTGGTTCTCATGGCCTTCAGGGCCACATTGCCTGGAAACAACTTGGCACGCTGGTTCCGCCCTCCCCAGCAGCGGCTAGGCGTGTTCCTCTGCTCTGCCCTGCAGGGTGTCATTTGCATGACTTGGCTGACCACAGCTCCACCTTATCCAGTAAAGAACACCTGGCTGTACCGTGACCGGATTGTTCTAGAATGCCACCTAGGTTCTGTGGCATTGTTCAGCTGTGCGTTTGGGTACATTGGGTGTCTGGCTTCTTTTTGCTTTATACTGGCTTTCTTGGCTCGGAAGCTACCTGATAATTTTAATGAAGCTAAATTCATCACATTCAGCATGCTCATATTCTGTGCAGTTTGGATCACCTTTATTCCAGCTTATGTCAGCTCTCCTGGAAAATTCACTGTAGCTGTGGAGATATTTGCTATTTTGGCCTCAGGTTTTGGGGTTCTTCTCTGTATTTTTGTCCCCAAATGTTACATTATCATATTTATCCCTGAAAAAAATACAAAAAAATATCTCATGTCTCAAAATGTTGGAAGGTGATTTATATTATTGTGGTTGTTAGACAAAACCTTTTAACTCTTGTCATGGTGCTTCATAGTGTACTGTATCTGAAAACATATGCTCAAAAACGTTTGCATAACTGGCTGTTGATAAAGATGTAAGGTTTGTAATTCTTTTGAATTTTTATGCTGATGTTTAACTGATAAACCCAGAGGGGGAGATTGAGAACATGAAGTTTCTTCAAATTCTACCCTAAATATTATTTTGATTAAGTTATGAACTTTATGAAATATAATTTAATTATAAACTACAGAAAATGCATTAACAAATCAAATTGTAAAACCAGTGCTTTTTGTTTTTACCACCAGGGTGCAGTGGTCTTCCAGTGTGATTCATAAAATGCAGATGAACAATTCAACTGAGGTCAGCACTGAGCCAGCTTAAAATTGCAATTATATATCATATATATATATATATATATATATATATATATATATATATATATATATATATATATATATATATATATGACTACATTCATCTATCTACATAACCAAACAGACCCAGTGGTTTTCTCTATACATCATGAAGGCTGGTGTTCTCAGATGCTCAGCAAATTTTTGTTAATGAATGTGCATTGTATCGCTGGTGTGGAAACAGTACCAGTGAAGCCATTTTATGCTCAAGAACATCTCTTTTATTGCAACCTGAAGTATTTAAAAAGACAAACACAGAGGACAGGTAGAAAATAATTAATTCTATACTGGCAAATGACATAAATAACTAATAAATAACAGGGACGACAACATTTCTCCCAGCATACTAATAAAAACAAAAAGACAAGCAAAACCAAACATATGCACACAATTTAATTATTTAACAACATAAACATGAAAAATAATTTGACATAAAGGCAGGGCATTCTGGGAGTTCTCACCATGTTGTCTCTGTTGTCATAGTGGCCCTACTCCACAAGTCCAGAGACAGACACCACAGCCTAGACCCCCACCCGCCATGCGTCCGGTCACCCTTCATAGGATGAAAGAGGTCTCTTAGGTGTGCCACGTTTTTTACTGAGACACTTGCATCCTTGGAAAAAGTTATAGGCTTGTTGTTTAGCCACATGCCGACATCACCCTTGTGAGCTGGTTAATAGCATGGGAATCTCCTTGGCAGACCCTGCTCCAAGGATACTGTCCTCCTCTGATCATCCTCTGTGTTAGAGTGGAAAGTCAAACAAGCTGTGTGGGTGTACTTAACCACTGACTCAAAGTAGCAGCCCAGGTTACTCGCATGCCACACTGATAGAAGAGCTCCTCATCTAACTCCTGTGCCATCATGGCTGTGCTCTGGTCATGGTTTCCCCTTGGGGTCAGTAAAGTATAAAGTATATGCTGAAGCAGACACTGAAATGGAGCGTGTGCCCACTGGTGTCCCTTAGTCCCACAGTCCCTTCCTTGGTATGCTGTGGTCATGATTATGCACTCATCCAGCTCTTCCAGCAGAAGTTTGCCTGCATCAAAGTCCCCAGCCTTGCACCCATAGAGGTAAAGACAAAAATGGTGCAGCCGCACATGACAGCGAGCACAAGCAGTATTCAACCACTCTGTCAGTCCCATCTTGTATCTGTGAAAGGATAGTGCCAATGCCTTTATCAATGGTGTCTGTGTCCACAACAGACTGTCCTGGTAAATGCCTGCACCGGTGCCTCACATAGCCAAGCACAGAGAGCAGCAAATGTTCTCTCAGCCTCCATGTCCCCCTTCATCATGAGCCAGTGTAGCTGTGTGGCTGTATTGGGAAACCCATGCATGAGTCACAATAGTACAAAGCCATGAAACTAGTTCACAAGCCCAGCAAGTGTGGGCCTTTCGCAAATTGCTTTTGCCTTTGCTGGCATGCACAAAACTCATTCACGTCTGGAAGAGATTCTACTGTTTTGGATAAAGCTAGAGGTTTGTGGATATGAAAGCTTGGAATTCCTGCTTCAGGCATGTGTGCCATCAAAATACCATCAGGACCAGTACATCATCTTGGTAGATGATGCCCTGATCCGTAGGAACGCCGACAAGCACGACAAGTTCCACCAAATGCTCAAACATGGCTGACGTTACGAAGCATGAAGTCTGTCAGCATGAACTATCACAGTACTGCACCCAGTGTGAACACCATCTTCTGTTTGGCATCCGAAGATAGTGCCACTTGCTGATATCCACTCTGCACATGTATCATGCTGAACCAAGTGAGCTGATCTAAGGTATCATCAATGCGTAGGAGTGAGTGTAGGTCAGGCATTGTAACAGCTCTGCTCCATAAATAGTCCATGCAGAAGCACCATCTGTTACTCTTTTCCTTTGTCAGGACCACTGGTGCTGCTTCTTGGGCAATGGGAGACAGTGGAGACAGAGCCAAATCGGTACAGCATCACCAGTTGGTCCATGTACTGTCTCCATGGCTGTGAAGATGTCCCTATGGGGTGCATAAGCTCCAACAGGCCCTCTTCCTACTCCTTTGTAAAAGCCGAGCCACTGTGGTGCCACTGTTTGTGTTCCACCTACAGCACCGCACAATCTTCCTCTTGCCCTGCAACCCTCCGTGCTCTCTGCTGTCTTCATCATACACCTCATCATCAGTGTTGACGAAGGTGCTGCTTATGTGCACTGCACGAGGCCCTCACGGATCCATCACTCAGCACTGGTACCAGTTTTCCACCAATAAGGAAACAGAACCATTCCTAATTCTGAATGGCTTGGCGCATTTTCAAAACAATAAATGGGCTCCTGAACCCGAAAAGTTCAGTCCCATCTGGAAGCAAAGCGTAGTAGGAGGCTTGTCAGGTTGTAGAGGAAAGAGTTATCGTTCGGTGGATCTGGACAGAGCAATTTTCCAGACCAGTATGTAATGCATACTAACCTTCAACATGACAGCACTCCCCACCCCCAGAGATCCACCAACTGCTTCTGAGGCTGCATGATCAGCTTCTCCAGGACCGGTAACTTCCCTAATGCACAACAAAAGCCAAACTGTCAGGGAGTGCTTACTCGTTGCCTCTCTCTACCACTACCCACCACGGACAGCTAGGAGGCCGTCGGGCATGTTATGATTCATGCATATTTAAAGGCAACGGTTAAAAAAATCTCACACTCAGCAGACAGACAGAAAACAAACTACGGAGGAAAATGCCAAGAAGGTAAATAAACAGGAACACATCAGAAGGAAGGCAACATGTCTTCCATGTCTTAGGATAACTAGTCCTAACATTAATCCTAATCCTAACACTAGACAGTCAGCCTAACCAAATTCATACACACAACTTGATGTTTAAACAGTCATTTTAACTAGATAGGTTTTCAGAGAGGCACACAGCATGGTAAGAGTTCTACTGGTCAGCTCCCCAATCCCGGACACCACAGTATGATTATGTAGAAATATACCTAACCTTTTCATTTCATTTAGGGGTTTTTAAACCTTAATATTTTTAATTAGGAGCATGTGCAAACTTGCACTGTGTATTTTTTCTGTGCAATGTTTTTTCACAGCCCCACATATTTTGCCATGCTTTAAATCTGACATGACCTGACAGTCTTAACATGAAACCGAGATCATAAATGTATCCACAAGAAAAAGACAAATCTGCTGCTCTGTTCACAAGAGCAGTGCCAGCCCAGATCACTCCCAGAACACTCCCAGATCACTGGACAAAGTGCTGCTGCCATCTCCTCATACTTCTGGTATTCTGGAAAATTACTGCAAATAGGGCATGATGCTCATAGTCATCTGCTGGTCTGCTAATGGATGGTAATCACTCATGTTAGCCCGAACTACTCTCAGCACATCCAATCATCTCTATATTCACTTTGCATAATTTCCTTAAATAACACCACCTTGTTTTTTTTTACTTATATATATATATATATATATATATATATATATATATATATATATATATATATGTGTGTGTGTGTGTGTGTGTGTGTGTGTGTGTGTGTGTGTGTGTGTGTGTGTGTGTGTGTGTAATATATATATATATATATATATATATTACACACACACTATATTGCCAAAAGTATTTGCTCACCTTCCTTGACTCACAAGTGAGCTTAAGTGACATCCCATTCCTTCATAGGGTTCAATATGACGTTGGTCCATCCTTTGCAGCTAGAACAGCTTCAACTCTTCTGGGAAGGCTGTCCACACGGTTTAGTGTGTTTATAGGGATTTTTGACCATTCTTTCTGAAGTGCATTTCTGAGGTCACATACTGATGTTGGATGACTAATCTGCTCTAATTCATCCCAAAGGTCAGGACTGTGCAGGCCAGTCAAGTTCATACACACCAGACTCTGCCATCCATGTCTTTATGGTCATGTTGGAAGAGGAAGGGGCCAGCTCCAAACTGTTCCCTCAAAGTTGGAAGCATGGAATTGTCCAAAATGTCTTAGTATGCTGAAGCATTCAGAGTTCCTTTCACTGGAACTAAGAGGCCAAGCCCAGCTCCTGAAAAACAACCCCACAACACAATCCCCCCTCCACCAAACTTTACACTTGGCACAATGCAGTCAGACAAGTACCATGCTCCTGGCAACCGCAACACCCAGACTTGTCCATCAAATTGCCAGATGGAGAAGCACAATTTGTCACTCCAGAGAACGTGTCTCCACTGCTCTAGAGTCCAGTGGCGGCATACTTTACACCACTGCATCTGACGCTTTGCATTGCACTTGGTGATGTATGGCTTAGATGCAGCTGCTCGACCATGGAAACCCATTACATGAAGCTTTGTTCTTGAACTAATCTGAAGGCCACATGAAGTTTGGATGTCTGTAGTGATTGACTCTGCAGAAAGTAGGCAACCTCTTCGCAATATGTGCTTCAACATCTGCTGACCCCGCTCCATTAGGTTACGTGGCCTACCTGAGTTGCTGTTGTTCCCAAACAGTTCCATTGGCTTATAATATAGCTGACAGTTGTCTGGAATAGTTAGGAGCGAAGACATTTCACGACTGGATTTGTTGCACAGGTGGCATCATATCAAATTTTCATGGTGGAATTAACTGAGCTTTCACAAATGTTTGTAGAAACAGTGCTTAATTTTACACACCTGTGGTCATGGAAGTGATTGGAACACCTGACTCCAATAATTTGGATGGGTGAGCGAATAATTTTGGCTTTAAACAATATATATAAGTATATTAATATATATATTATATATATATTGGGGAGAGGGGGGTTACGTTACAAGAAAGAGAAAGTTGTCTCTCTCACAGACAGAGAGATCATGGAAATATTATTTGTTTACATAACTAAGCAATCTATTGGTCCTTAATATGTCTAATGTCTTTATTTGTTAAATGCCATGAAATGTTAAATGCCTTGATATGTTTTAGTTGCTCTATTAGGGGCACTGCAGTACTACATCATGCACATACGCATGTTAATGAAGTTAACAGTTTTAAAAACAGTGATGACACAACGCTTATCACTGGGTGCCATCGCGTGTAATGCAGTACAGCTCAGTGTAATTTCACATACATGCCTTATCTGTGCTTTACCCGTCGGCTAGTCAGGAACCTCTTCTCAGTGTTCATCTCTCCCACGTCCCACTAACTCAGTGGTTCTCAAACTTTTTCTCATTCCCCACCTCAGAAGAAGAGGTAATTCCATGCCCCACCTGTCTCATATCACCCAAGCAAAATGGTAATAAAATACAAATGGTGGGTGGCAATCGTGATTTGTTGACGGGGGGGGGGGGGGGGGGGTTGGGGGTTGGCGAACGTAATTTGTTGACCGGGGGGCCGGTACAAATTCATTAAAGGGCCGAATCTAGCCCTGGTTCACACTGTTCCGTAGACATTTTAAACATCCGGGGTTTATGCAAAACGAACAGGCATTAAAACGACTTAAAAAGGTTCTTTTTTTCCAATTGCTTGCGCACCACCTGCAATACCCACTAGTGGGGCGTGCCCCACACTTTGAGAAACACTGCACTAACTCAAGCTGCAGCAGAGACTCCCTCCACACTTAAGCCATCTTCCACCACAGATACTCTAAGCATAGGCAACAACCAGGCCATTCAAGGGGACTTCACTTGAGGCCTTTGTTCAGCTTTGCTGGTCACAATCACTGTCGGGAATGACTGTGAGACACTCAGGACCAGAGTGACTTCTGATAACCCTCAGCACACTCTGAAGTGGGGCTGAATAGTCACACTATCAGATCGTTGCAGTGCGGAGGTGTTTAGTCTATGTCTGCCAGGGACAATAGGACAAGAGGAGTGTTTGTGCAGTGCCTGCTTGGTGTGTTTTGGATGACAGTCTGTGGGGAGGGAGGTCATGAGAAACCAGCCCCTCCCACACTGCAGGCTCTTGCAGAGCGTTCCATTTGTTTTGTTTGTGCACATGTTAGGGGGGGTCTTCCCAAAGGGAGTGCAGGGTTAGAGTTTATTCAGTCCCTTGCATCATTTAGCACTTATTATTGAAGAATTCATACCAGAATAAACTGATGCAACAATATAATGTTATTTATTTCATAAAATGTCTGTTTACACACCTTTGTCTTATTGTTTTAATATTGGAAAGCTTTGGATTAATATTTTCTTATCAAGAACTGATGGTATTGTATCATAATGATAGAACCCCTTTTGAATAATGAATAAATGGCACAGTTTTGTGATATTTTGAAGATATATTTAAAGAAACCGTCATGCCTTCAGTTGTATCCATTTACAGATCTCCATAACTCCCCAACAAATGGGACAATAAAGTGTGTTATTTGGCCATCATGTCGTTCTTTGTGTTGTTATTTGACCATAATGTTCTTTTTTAGATTTTTCTCAGGTCTGAGCAGAATAATGTAACATTTTGGGGCAAAAATACACAGCAGAAGTCCATAACTGGAGGCCAGGATGGCAAACACCTCCACTGCCACTGTGTACTTCCCCGGAGAGCTGACATACGCTGGAACAAAGGCGATCCACACAGCACAAAAGATCAGCATACTGAAGGTGATGAATTTTGCCTCGTTGAAGTTGTCTGGAAGTTTCCGTGCGAAGAAAGCCAGAAGAAAGCAGACAGCAGACAGCAAGCCAATGTAGCCCAGCACAAGGGAGAAGCCTGCCACTGAGCCCACTGCACAGAGCAACACCACCCGAGCGCCGAGCTCCCCTCCTGCACTTTCTGTAGGTACAGGAGGTGCTAACACCAGCCACAGCACACAGACCACCACCTGCACCAGTGTACAGAGCAGGATTCCAACCCTTTGCTGAACAGGGCCGAAGTATCGCATGACACTGGAACCCGGTAAAGTTGATCTGAAGGCAACCAGGACAACTACTGTCTTACTGAGCACACAGGCCAGACACACCACGAAGCTGATCCCAAACAGCGTATGACGCAACATACAGGACCAAGGTGCAGGTCGGCCAATGAAAGCCAGTGCACACAGGAAGCAGAGTTTGAGTGACAGCAGTAGCAGGAAGCTCAGCTCTGAGTTGTTGGCGCGGACCAGGGGTGTGTCCCGATGATGCAAGAAGGCAGCCAGAATGGTCCCAGTGAGAGTTGCTCCAGATACAGACAGAACTGAGAGGATGATGCCCATATTATCTTGAAATGACAAAAACTCCACTAGCATTGGCACACAGTCCGTCCGATCAGCGTTGGACCAGAACCGTTCTGGGCACTTGCTGCACTCTGTGGAGTCTGGAGAGAAATGTAAAACTACTGAATTTAAATTATAAAGAAGAGGAACATGACAGTTGAATTGTAACTCTCTTAAATGAATCTGGCTGCATGTATGTGATGTTTAGTGGTGGATGTTTACAACACCTTAGCTTTTGCTTGTTTTCACAATTTCCAGCACAATTAAATCACTAATGTTTTATCAGCTAGTAAATAAGTAACTTCATTTTAACTTATGTGTGGAGTGAGGTCATTTTAAATATTTTAAATATATGAAGTTTAAATATATGAAGCAGCAGGCAAACATGCAACCCAGATTCTCAGCATTAAACAATTAATGTGTTTTCAAGTTAGTTGAACAGTACCAGTAACATTGCTAATCTCTCCCGTTGCACATGGTACACAGTCATAGCAGCAAATGGGCTTTCCTTTCTGCACAGCCTTCCTGGTGCCCGGGGGACAGCTCTCACTGCACACAGACACCGGCACCTGAAGAGCAGAGGGAGAAATCTCCATCAAGCAGTCCAAATACGCATATGTGCAGCCACCGGAGGAAAGGAGAATGGGATGGATCTCTTTCTCTGGCTTCAGGGCCTTGCTATAAATTAAGATTATCATGTTTCTTTTTCATGTGCAAGATAGCTAAACATTCATAAACAGAACAATAACTATGGCATATCTCTCCCACAGACAGACAGTCTGCATGAGGAAGCTCTCAATCTTCCCTTCCGAGAGGATAATTAGGTGCTGTGGATACACATGCAAACAATACCCCCATATACTGGCTCTAAGTTGTGGGTAAGGCAGTTCAGTGCAAACAGTTCTTCTTCTGTTGCATTCTGACTCAAACACACACCACAGTTCCTCTGCTCCCTCAGGATATGTGAAAAATGTTAATATCACCACTCACAATGACACAACAGCTTGTCTGAACTTAAATCGGTCTCATGTTTATTTTATCTTAGAAATGTTTTTAGCTTTTACCCTAACCTCAGTCTTTAACTGGAAACGAATTGCAGAGATCCAGCCGCAGCATTCTTACCTCGTCACTGTGGCTCCCTCCCCACACCACTTTCTTGAGGTCCAATTGGAAGTCCGGTTCTGGTCCTCTTGTTGCATCAAATTGTCCGACCTTGATAAATTCCATCTTTCCTTTTGATCCTAAGTGCCAGTTAATGATGTCATATGATGCTGCTGGATCCCCGTTTTTATCAAAATAGACCAGCTCACCCACTGGTGTTGTGAATTTTACTGACTTCAGGTAGTGCAGAAGCTGCCATCAAATATTTACATTACAATTTACCCCCGGAAGAGATAACAACTCATCTGGATTGTGACTTAGTTTTTTGACTGTATTTATATCAAACATAGATCTAAATATTTAGGAAAACATAAACCTGAGGGCAGGCATTCTTCTTTACCTGTTTAGGTCTTATTGATTTAATTTCAGGACATTCCCCATCCTCAAATGGTCCTTGCCCAGGCTTGCAGGCCAGCATGTCCTGAACAGCATATGCAATAGCGTACACGGCCTTATACACATTATAGTTGATATCAGAATAAACCTCCCCCTGTCCTTCCCCTTTCTCCAAGCCTGTGCACTGTGGCACCGAAGCTCCAGTCTGTGTTTGCTCCCCAGGTCTGCAACCAAACACTTCCTCCAAAACATTCTGTACCAGTGAATCCTGTAGGTGCTTCTCCGGGTACAGCTGAGTGAGATAGGAGTCCAGACCCTGGATATCAACCCTCCTCAGGGCAAAGCCAAGGGTGCCTGTCAGGCAGACAGCACTCACAGCGACATGATGACTGGAGGTGCTCCAGGCAGAGGTGGCGATCCACTGCCTGTCACTCAGGTTCTGCTTTGCCACTTCCCCCAGCAAAACCTCCACATCTGGGCCAATGGCGAACGTGACCACCACCTTGGCCTTGGAGCTCTGGATTCTCTCTACAATATGTTTAAGTCTGCTCTGTGGTGCGGATTTGGGGATGACCTCCAGGTATTCAATGCACATGCTCGAATGGTCCAGTTCTTTCAGCAACAGCTGTACACCACTTCTCCCATATGCATCATCCCCGGAGATAACGCCAATCCAAGACCAACCCATGAGGCTCAGCAGACGGGCAATGGCCTTAGTCTGGAATGCATCACTGGGAACAGTGCGTAGGAAGGTAGGGAACCTTGAGCGGTCACTGAGACATGCGCAGGAAGCTAAATAACTAACCTGGAGACATGTAGCACAGAGAAAGAAGAGCAAAGACATGGAGAAATCATATTTCATCAGTCTGGATCACCAGAGTATGCCTCTCATGGCAAGAATGATCTGAACATTTAAAATGCAGAAATTCACTGAGGTAAAAAGTAATTTATTTTATAAATGAGATACGTTTGTAATTTGTTATTTACCAGGGGGATGTCAAAAACACCCAGCGTATCAGCCAACACTATGGAAGCAGCAGAGCGGGCATCCCCAATGATGACGGGCACACTGGGAGCACTGATGCACTGTTCTCCAGACACTGCCTCCTCCTGCCCCGTCACCATCGCCAGCGCAGCACTGAGGGTGCTGCCCTCAGACAGGCAGCTGTCTGCAGCCAGGTAGCCCAGAGTGAGGTTGGGAAGCAGGGCTGGGTCTCTGTTGATTTCCTCCACAGTGAAGATCATGGTAAGAAGCCAGCGGTAAGACCGAAGGTCAGCCCTGAACCAGAAACAGAAAGACATTTTAAACAGAGACATAAAGATAGGTAATCTTAGTAGGAAAGTTATGCTGTACTCACCCTTGACAATGGCCTCTCTGTGCTCTGTGTGTAAAGCTGTGGTCAGGTTCAGGAGCATTAAAATGAACAGGGAACAGACCCCCAATGATCACATCACCTTCTTTGTACAGGGTCCCAGAGTTGGACCTGCTCTGCAGAGTGCATGAAGGCTCCACACAGTGCACCCAGACCATCACAGCCAGGAGCTCCAGTGCCCACAGCCATGCAGTCACGGCCATAGCTCACCAGAGAGAGATGGAGTGAGAGAAAGGAAGAGGAGTGCAGGGTTTCACCTCCTGCAAAGAGAGAGAGAGTGAGAAGGAGCTCCTGTTTAGTAGAGGTAAATTTGCCCAGAGCAAAACATGATTTGGTGTAATTGGAGGTCCACATGGACCTGGAGTCATTTTCCAATCTACAGAAACAACAGTGTGTTCATTTTAATTAAATCGTATTACATGGCAGCAATTGAGTTCGCATTATGAATACAAAATGAAAATTAAAGAATTGAATAAATAAAATAGCTAATATAGTACTGAAATTAATTCATTTCTAAAGTTGTGTGAATTATGCATTGTTGTGTGAATTTCGCATTATCTTTGTGTGTGTTTCTGACCCTTGTGTTTGGTGTGGAGATTTTATATTTGGTGAGATTACTGTATATACTCTAGTTGGTGAGATAATATAGTTGATGAGATTTATGCATCAAGTCAACACATTTAAACCTTAATGTATATGAAGGTTGTGCACTTTCGGAAATAGTACCATCTGATCTGAGACCAGTGGGAAAACAGGAAAAACTAAATAAAGGCATCACTGTAACACCAGGGTTAATTATTCTGTTTTCCTAGAGAATAATTTATTTTCTCTTCACAATAGCTCTTCCTTTTGATGCATGCAAATCCACTCACATCACAGCATGTTATACCACTTTGAGCTTTTATTTTTAAGCAATTAGACAGAGTTAAAAAAGAAGGGAAATAGTAGATGACACTACTTGTCTTCTATTTATTGATACAAAGGCAAGGGAACAGGAAGTTTTGATAGACTCGTTAGTCCCAAAAAAGCTAATGAAATTTTTTTTGCTATTGTTTGGCTGCAGTATTGTCTAATCATGCACTGCTGGCTGGGCAGACCTCCCATTGAGAGACAGGGTAGACTTCTGAGACTGATTCCCAGCTCTGGAGTGAAAAGGCTGAAAATGAGCTTATGGATCCTCACAGCCTGGACTCTTGCCCGGATAGCCAGACCCAGATTCCTCCCTTTTGGGGGCGTGTCTGCATGCAGTTTAGTCCGGTTATGTCCTTGTATGTACTTCCGTGTGTCTGTGTGTGCCATTGACCTTCATTCATGTCACCTGTCTCTTGTTAGGGTGATGTGTTGTTTCCCATTATGCTTTGTGTATATAAACACGTGTCTCGTCTTTAGTTGTTCAGTTGTTGGTTGTGTTGTTGCGTGTATGTGTTTGTCAGCGTGAAGTGCTGTTACTCGTAAATAAACGTCTGCTAGGCAACGAACCTGCTATGCATCTTCACGTCCTTCTCTCGCTGCAGACATTACACAGCCACCTATGATGCTTTTCCATCAGTTCATATATAACATCTTTCCACAATTATTTTTGTAAGCATAATCCATTAGATTAAAATGCCTTTTTCAATATTAAGAGCATGCATTTAGTCAAGTGTCTCCAAATGTTTGACTTGTAGTGTATAAAATGAAACAACACTCGGCTATTTACAATTATGCCAAGTCTTAAGTGTTCATCACTGGCTTTCATCTATTCACTGTTAGCCAAGCCAGTGCTCTGAGTGACCTGTTCCATTAATAATCTGATGGTTGTGACTCACCTACGCAGCAGTAGGTAATGCTGTAAAACCCTGTGCAACGAGTTCCAGGTTCCAGCTTCAGGAGTTGACATGCCCTGCACATCTCCTGCTCGTTTTCTGCATATCACAGTGAAGTTGGTGTATGTTTGTCACATTGTTTATCCCATGTCACAATTTTCTAACAGACCGATTATCATTTTGATGATGTTCATTCTGTTTTCTTTCTTATACTCCATGTTTAAAAATAAACCATGCCTGTCTACTGAAATACAGCAATTTTTTTTCAGTGGAAATTTTGTGAGTACAGTATAGTGGGTGCAGTAGGGGTAGTTAGTGGTGACCTGCCCAGGTGGGAGAAGCCAGCTCCCCCCTAGCATGGGAAAAAGGATGGGTGTGAGGTTCAGACTTTTAGGAATTTCAATGGAGCTAAAAAGGTGGATTTTCAGGGTCTTTCTTCCAAACGTCAGTTGTTCCATAATTCCATTAATTCCAAAAGTATTTAATTGGGCTGTCAGCGTACAGTAACGCTAATGGAAGTATGAAATAATCAAAATGCCATGCAGGTTACCTCTGACAGGCAAGTCAGTGCTCATCTCTCACTAAAAGGTTCCATCAGCTGTTTGAATGCTGATCTGGGTGTGTGTGTCAGGAAAAGCTAGTTTGGGTATGTTTCCGTTGGTCTGTGGTATATTAACGTCAGAGCATTCTCTTCCAAAAATAAACTAAACAAAACTTCCTGGAAATCGGCTGGAAAATTGATTTACCCTTCATTCATTCACATTCCGAGCTCATATTTTTCTGCTGTAATACTCGGAGGGTCAGTCCAGAATGACTTATTTTAAGGTTAAGTGCTTCACTCAGTGGTTCAGGTCCCCTGTCTTCCAGTATATACTGAATAGCGCATTCACTGTTATGACTGGGAATAGAAACCATAAGCATGGTTTGCTTCTTTCGGCAATTCCCGTTTAGGGGTTGCCACAGCGGATCAAACTCCTCCATCTGGCCCTGTCCTGAGTGTCCTCCACTGACACACCAGCCACTCTCATATCCTCTACCACTGCATCCATAAACCTCCTCTTAGGTCTACCGCTCCTCCTCTTGCCTGGAAGTTCCATCCTCAAGACCCTCCTACCAATATACCTCTCCTCACTCCTCTGTACATGTCCAAACCATCTCAATCTCGCTTCTCTAACTTTATCTCCAAAACATGCTGATCCTCTAATAAACTCATTTCTGATCCTATCCTTCCTCGTCACTCCAAATGAGAATCTCAACATCTTCAACTCAGACACCTCCATCTCCCTCACCTGTCTCTTTGTCAGTGGCACTGTCTCCAGTCCATATAACATAGCAGGTCTCACTACTGTCCTATAGATCTTTCCTTTCATTCTAGCCGACACCCTTCTATCACAGATCAACCCAGACATTTTATGCCATCCACACCACCCTGCCTGCACTCTCTTCTTTACCTCTCTTTCACTTCCTCCGTTACTCTGTACCCTCGACCCTAAGTAGGTAAACTCATCAACTTTCACCAAATCAACTCCTTGTAACTGGACCTGATCCCTGATGTAGTCCTACCCCTGTCATTCCTACCGCACATCTCACTGCTGTCACACTGTTCTCATACATATCCTGCACCACCCTCACATACTTTTCTGCTACTCCTGACTTCCTCATACAATACCACAGCTCCTGTCTCGTTACTTTATCATAAGCTTTCTCCAAGTCAACAAACACACAATGTACTGTAACTCCTTCTGTCCTTCCCTATACTTCTCCATTAACACTCTCAAAGCAAACATAGCATCTGTGATGCACTTAGCTGGCATGAAACCATACTGCTGCTCACAGATCTCTACCTCTCCTCTAGCCTAGCTTCCACTACTCTTTCCCAGATTTTCAGGCTGTGACTGATCAACTTTATTCCCCTGTAATTACTTCAGCTCTGAACGCCGCCCTTATTCTTGAAAATCAGCACCATTATGCTTTGTCTCCACTCCTCAGGCATCTTCTGACCTTCCAAGATTCTGTTAAATAATCCAGTGAAAAACTCCACTGCTGTCTCTCCCAAACATTTCCATGCCTCCACTGGAATATCATCCGATCCAACTGCCTTACCACACTTCATTCTCTGAATTGCAGCCCTTACTCCTCCTTGCTCAGCTGGGGCACTTCCTGATTCCTATCCACTTCCTCTACCTCTTCTAACCTTCTTTCCCTTTCATTCTCTTGATTAATCAGTTCCTCAAAATACTCCTTCCACCTTCCCAAGACACTCTCCTCACCAGACAACATTTCCATCTTTATCTCTATTCCCATTTAAAAGATTTAAAAATTATTATAAAGAAGAAAAAGTAAATATTTTATACAGGCACAGAACTTGAGAAGAAAGAGGTTAATAAAGAATTCAAAGCTGCTATCAGACGTGCAAAGCTAGCTTACAAAAACAAAATTGAACATACATTTAAATTAGGGAATCTTCATTCTGCTTGGCAAGGAATAAAGAACATGGCATCAGTAAACTCATCTGGAGTCCCTGTCAGAAGAGTTTCAGTTGAGGGAGTTGCTGAAGATTGTTTGCCTGATTCATTTAACTCATTTTTTACTAGGTTTTGTGACGTACAGGGTGGAGCGAAGGACGAGACACAGAATCCCTTGCTGCGACATACGTCACCTTTTATTTTTACAAATATTGCGAAATAGCGCACGTGGCACATGTAAACAGACACGGAACGTGTAAACATTAGACAACGACGAGCACAGGACACTGTGCGAGCGCACATTAAATAGATAAACCACATTAGCCCCACGTGATTACGAGACGAGTCACAGGTGAGACAGATTATCACAAGACATAACCACAACCACGAAGAACCACAGACACAGACGATGACACGTGGACAACGTAAACACACGCCCAAAAGGGAGGGGCCGGGGTCCTCAACGTGACAGGTTTGAAAGGGATATTCCAGGCAAATTAGATTGGGAGGCTAACATGGGGCAAGGTTTTAGTTCTAGGCAACCTCTTAATCTTAATTTTAACATTAATATTGATATAGCTAGTGTTTCTCAGTGTTTCAAATCTCATATTCTTAAACTTACTCAAGATAATTTAGATCCTCTACAGTTTACATATCGACCCGGAAGGGGAGTAGATGATTCTAAATTATTTTTGCTGGATGTACTTCATAGACATCTTGAAGGACCTAAGACGAGAGCAAGAATTCTATTTGTGGACTTTTCTTCTGCATTTAATACTTTACAGCCTTTTTTATTAGCTGAGAAACTTTTATATTCCTTTAGATTAGAGTATGGGCTAATACACTGGATTATGGACTTCTTGACCAAGAGGTCACAGAGAGTACTTGTAAATGGAACCCTCTCAGATATTATGTATACTTCTACTGGTTCACCTCAAGGGTGCGTATTATCCCCTTTATTATTCATCCTATACACTGATATCTGTAGAAGTGGTCATGAAAATCAGTACATTATAAAATTTGCAGATGATACAGTTCTGTTGTCTCTGCTCTCTGGTGAATATCAGGATCATGGTCCAGCTTTGCAGGAGTTTATAGATTGGTGTGTTCGTTCATACTTAGTGATGAATGTCTCGAAAACCAAGGAGATGATTATTGATTTTTCCAAGTTGCCACCTGTGAATTCTGATACCTATATAAACGGACGAGCAGTAGAGAAAGTTAGCACTTACAAATACTTGGGGACAATTCTTGATGATAAATTAAAATTCAAAGACAACACAGAGACTATTTTAAAAAAAGGTCAGCAACGTATGTATTTTCTTAGGAAGCTTAAGTCTTTTTCTGTTGATACATCTGTGTTGTTTACATTTTATTGTTCTTTTACTGAGAGTGTTGTTTCATTTTCTTTTATCTGTTGTTTTCAGTCTCTTCAATAGGAATACGGTTGCAGTATTTAATATCTACATGTTCAAAAATTGTCGGACTTCCACTTAGGGCGTACTCACACTAGGCACGGTTTGCTCGTTCCGTGCTGGGGCCCGGTTATCCCCCCTCCCCACTTCCCCGCTGGCCTGCACTCACACTCGCTTCAGCAACCCGGCCCGAGCACGCTTACGTCATCACAACGCCGCTTTATTTGGAAAAAAGCGCGCTCGCACAACACTATAGAGTTCACGATTCTCTTTTTATTGTATTTTTGGAGTCGTTTTGGGAGTGCAGAAACACGGTGCAAGCACAGATTTATCGATAATTTAACACAACGATTGTCTGCTAATCGCTTTGCCGCTATGACTGTTTAACGTGAGCGTCGCATCACTGATGTCATGTTTGAGTTCCAGCGAAATGAACCAATCAGACGAGGCACCAAGCGGGCCCGGGCACGGATAGCGCTCACACTAGAAGCGAACCGTGCCCGAGTCCACATGAATCGTGCCCTGGCCCACCTCTTCAAAGCGGGCCCGAGCACGGTTAACTGATCCGGGCCCGGGCACGGTTGGAGCGCTCACACTAGCCAAACGAACCGTGCTTCGGCAGGCAACCGTGCCCGGGCCCGGATCACAGAGCCTAGTGTGAGTACGCCCTTAGATCTTTGAGTGCATTGCACAAACAGTTAACACTGAAGAAAGGTCGGTCTATTATTAATGATCCTTCACATGCTCTTCATTATGAGTTTGAACTTTTGCCTCATGGCCATAGGTATTGTTGTTCTAGATGTCGGACTGTTTGGCGGAGAGTGACCTTTGTTCCTGAAGCCATTAGACTACTAAATGAACACTGATGTTAATCTTTGGATATTAGACTCCTTGCTTGTGATTGGTACTCATGTTTTTTTGTTTGTCTGTCTTGTGATGTTGTGCCCAATATTAATTGCCCCCTTGGGGATAAATAAAGTTTATTCAGTTCAATTCAATTCAATCCCCATTTCTCATCTCATTAATCTCTCACTCACTTCTGGTCATGTTCCCTGCTCTCTAAAACAGGCAGCTATCACCCCTGTCCTTAAGAAACCCAGCCTTGACTGTTCAGATCTACATAACTACAGACCTATTTCCAATCTGCCTTTTCTATCCAAAGTTCTCGAGAGGGCTGTTGCCATCAGTGTTGCGAATAACGCCGTTAAAAATAACGACGTTAGGTAACGGCGTCATTATGTCAGTAACGGGATAATATAATTAGTTACTTTTCCTGTCGTTACAACGCCGTTTACGTTACTGGTCATTAAAAGCGGTGCGTTACTATATATTGATATACTAATGCGAGCGGACCGCTGCCCAGGCTACTGAGGAGTAACAGATCTCGATAGATCACAGTTCTCTGTGTAACACCTGTTTAACTTAACAAGTCAGTAAGCGATTGGCTAAGGCAGTGTTATGCTAGCCAATCAGAGCCAGTGTTTTTACATGCGCGCCGAAGCACGCGAGTCACACGACACAAACGGAGAAGAGGCCGAAATGGCTTCAGGTGCAAGCCGAAGAAAATTGAGCATTTTCAAGGCGATATAAACATTATTTAAGAAAATACATGAAGTTCCTGAATGTCTACCAGACTGGGTATTTGATTTATTTAATTAAGAATAGAGGTTTCATTGTTAAGTTTACTTCTGTTGTGAACAAACCAGTTTTCTCAGGTTGAGAGAATTTTATTTAATTTCATAGATGTAAATGCACTTTATATAGTGTAACTGTTTACTCTTGCATTTTTTTTTCTTCTTTTCAAAGATTTGGGATTTTAAAGGATTTTATCCTGCACTGGTCTGTGGATGTGCAATAAATATCAAAAGTTAAACAACTTTCTGATCTACTCACTTCAACTGACTGTGAAAAATGCTTTAAAAAAACATAATTAATTGGCATATAACCTTTTTTTAACTGTAACGCAAATAGTTACTTTCCCTGGTAATGAGTTACTTTTATTATAGAGTAATTCAGTTACTAACTCAGTTACTTTTTTGAACAAGTAGTGAGTAACTATAATGAATTACTTTTTTAAAGTAACGTTCCCAACACTGGTTGCCATACAGCTACAGGCTTTTCTGTCCACCAATAATCTTTTTGATACATTTCAGTCAGGTTTCCGCTCCCTTCACACCACTGAGACAGCTCTCCTTAGTGTACTAAATAATCTTCTCCTTTCCTCTGACTCTGGCCGTACATCTGTCCTTCTGCTCCTCGATCTCACTGCTGCTTTCGACACTGTTAACCATAACATACTCCTCTCACGTCTTTCCAGTATTGGTCTCTCTGGCACTGTGCTATCCTGGTTTACATCTTATCTTACTGACAGGTCTCAGTATGTTAGTATTGGGAAGCACAAGTCCATTTCTGCTCCAATCACCCAGGGTGTGCCACAAGGTTCCGTTCTCGGTCCCCTGTTATTTATCATATACATACTACCTCTTGGCAATATCATCCATTCTTTCAGTCTTAATTATCACTTTTATGCCGATGACACTCAGATCTACCTTGATTTCAAACCAACAGATTCCTTCCCTCCTTCCACACTGCTGTCCTGTATTCAGGAAATAACACACTGGCTTAGCTGCAATTTCCTCAAACTAAACGCATCTAAAACAGAACTCATAGTTATCGGCACCAAGTCAGCCATCTCTGCCTTTCCTGAGTGCAGCCTAAATGTTGATGACACCTCTGTTAGCCAGTCGCCTACTGTGCGTAATTTAGGTGTTCTGTTTGACTCCTGCCTCATGTTTGTACCTCTCATCAAATCAGTCTGTAAGTCTGCCTTTCTCCACCTCCGGAACATAGCTCGGCTTCGGCCCATACTTTCACCTACAGCTGCTGAAACCCTGGTTCATGCTTTCATTACTACTAGATTGGATTATTGTAACTCACTGCTCTATGGTCTACCTGCAAAAACGCTTCGCCCTCTTCAGTACATCCAAAATTCCGCAGCCAGAGTCCTTGTCTCTGCTAAAAAATTTGAACATATCACTCCAAACCTCCATAAACTTCACTACAAAATTCTCTTAATGACTTTTAAAGCCCTCCATGGCCTCACATCTGTCTACCTCTCCAACCTGTTGTACCCTCACGTTCCATCGCGTCAGCTCAGGTCCTCTAACTCCGGTCTATTAACCATTCCAAGACACAGACTCTCCACTATGGGTGGCAGATCTTTCAGTGTTGCTGCCCCCACTCTCTGGAACTCTCTACCTTCATCTCTTCGCTCCTCTGCCTCTCTTCCTATTTTCAAAGCTCAGCTAAAGACCTTCCTATTCTCTCACTACTTCCACACTCGCTGATACTCCCAACTCTTCTCTCTTATGTTTGACTATGTTTATGTAAAGCGACCTTGGGTTTGTGAAAGGCGCTATAAAAAATAAACTTATTATTATTATTATTAATATTATTATCCTTTATCATCCTAACTTGCTGCACATCCTGCCCATCACAGTTTCTCTGTCTGCCCAATCTGTACATATCCTTTTCCCCTTCCTTAGTGTCCAACTTCATACAGCTTGCTATATGCCTTCTCTTTAGCTTCTGCCACTGCTCTTTTTGCCTTACGACACATCTCCTTGTACCTCTGTCTACTTTCTTCATCTAGCTGAAAATCCCAATTCTTTTTATCCAACCGCTTTCCTCTCAAACTTTCCTGAACTTCCTCATTCCACCACCACGACTCCTTGTCTATCTTCCTCTGTCCTGAGGTCACAGCAAGTACCTTACTAGCCACATCCCTCACTGCATTTGAAGTCTCATCCCAGGTATCCAGAACACCATCACCATTACCCAGTACCTGCCTCACCTCATCCCTGAATTTTACACCACAGTCCTCATCTTTTAACTTCCACCACCTGATCTTAGGTTCTGCTCTCACTCTCTTCCTCTTCTTCACCTCCAAAACCATCCTACATATCAACATCCTATGCTGTTTAGCTACACTCTCTCCTTGTAACACCTTGCAATCACTAACCTCTTTTAGGTTTTGTCTCCTACAGAGGATATAGTCGACCTGTGTGCATCTTCCCCCACTCTTATACGTTACCCTGTGCTCTTCCTTTTTCTTAAAGTAAGTGTTACCTACAGCCATCTTTATCCTTTTAGCAAAATCTACCACCATTTGTCCTTCCGTATTCCTTTCTTTAACACCATACCTACCCAACACATCACCACTGTTCCTTCCACCAACATGTCCATTTAAATCTGCTCTAATTACCACTCTCTCTTCTTTAGGAACCTGCAAAACAATTTCATCTAACTCTCTCCAGAATTATTCTTTCTCCTCCACATCACAACCTACCTGAGGAGCATAAGCACTGATGACATTCATCATCACCCCATCAATCTCCAACTTTACACAGATCACCCTGTCACTTACTCTCTTTACCTCCACTACACTCTTACTAAACTCATCCTTCAGAATTACCCCAAATCCATTTCTCTTCCTGTCTACACCACAGAGGTGTCAATTCCAGATTCAGAAAGTAAAAGTCCTTACCAGGATTTTGCTCAAGCTTGCTAGATTTTCTAATTAGTGCAATACAGGTAATATTAGTAGAATCAACACAATCCAGGAAGCCTGAGCAAAATCCTGGTGAGGACTTTTACTTTCTGAACCTTAATCCCCTGCAATAAACAAAGACTCATTCAGTGTTGACCAAAGCTCCCCCCCCCCCCGCCCCAAAAGAGCACATATCACTTTATAAACAATTTAAAATGCAAATGTACATATGTCTATTTAATCTATTTTAGTGTTTACTTGCTAACTTATTTTGTATTTTGTAAGTTTTTGTAAATTGCTGCCATGGAAAGAGGATGCCAACCCAATTTCACTGCTGCAACACTGTTCCTAACATTGTTTCCTCAGCGACAATAAAAGACAATATTCGAATTGACACCTCTACTACACCATAACAGAAGAGTTTGAAGCCACCACCAATGCTCCTGGCCTTGCTCCCCTTCCACTTGGTCTCTTGTACACACAGTATATCTATCTTCCTCCTCTCCATTGCATCGCTAGCTCTCTCCCTTTACCTGTCATAGAGCCCACATTCAACGTACCAACTCTAACCTCCACCTTCCTGCTCTGCCTCCTCTCCTTCAGCTTCAGAACCCTCTTCCCCCCTCTCCTCCTCCTCCTCCTTGTCCCAACAGTAGTCCAATTTCCGCTAATGCCCTGTTGGAAAACAGCACCAGTGGCGGTCATTGTTAGCCCGGGCCTCAACCTATCCGGTATGGAATTTCTGTTTTTGATCCGCATCATTTGATTTGGCGCAGTTTTTACACCGGATGCCCTTCCTGACACAACCCTCCCTATTTATCCGGGCTTGGGACCGGCACTAAAATACACTGGTGTGTGCACCCTAGTGGCTAGGTTATAACCATGGTTTGAGGGGAGTGATATATCTTGCTGATAGGCAACAGTATGTCTCTGTGGACAGCAACAGATCAAGATACAGCCAGGATGAAGATGATACCTTCAATCTGTCTCATGGTGTTCCCCAGAATTCAGATCTTGAGCCCCTTCTTTTTATCATTTATATACTTCCAGTTAGCGATATTGTCCAACAACACAGTTTTCAGTTACACTGCTATTCAGTGCTATTCAAATCTTCATCTGCACCAGGCCCTCTGATGCATTGCTTCCGAATATTAATTGGTTAGCTGTCTGGTTGATATTAAAAATTGGATGACTAAGAATTTAATTAAATAGTAATAAATCTGAAGTAGTGCTGGTCGATATGGCCAAAAATGTTATCACAATAATTTGTTCTATATTGATCAATCTGAATGAATGTTGTGATATAAAATTTTGTAACACTGTCACAACTTTTAAAGGCAATTTGTCTTTCTAAAACAAAAGCAGACTGAATACTTACAGGCACATTTGAGTATGCAAATTACTCAAACCCTAACTTTAACCCCTAGCACCCCCAAGCTCTGGCCCTCACATCAGCATGTTTGTATTTTGGTGTCAATTGCACTCAGACTTAAGATATCCGAACCACCTCCATATGATGGACATGAATGTTCGATTTATATAGGGCCTTTCAGAATACCCAAGGCGCTTTACAATTTAACACAGGTACAAGCCACAGACAACCAATTGCGCACAGCGTACTCTCTACCGGAAGCCACAGCCCCCTGGGGGACTGAATGGGGTGCAGGAAGGGGAGAGAGGACAGACCCTAGTGGCAGAGCACCATCCACCACTGGGCATACAAGCACACACACACTCAGACACTATTTTTTATTGAACAGAGAGACACAGACACACACTCAGGGAGAATTTGTCAGAGACTGCCAATTTACCTAACCTCCATGTTTTTGGACATGAGGTTTCCTTTCCTTGTCATTGAGAGCAGAAGGCTCACCTTCATCTTCATCACCTTCATTTTCATATGTTCGTTCAGGGCTCTCTCCACTGGCCATCATGCTGTAATGTGTTACTGTTTAAACATCATCCTCCAACTCAGCATGCACATTATCAGTGTGCAGTATGATTGTGCAGCATGATTGTGCAACGTAATAGTGCAACGTGATGGTGCAACGTGATGATGCAGTGTGATGGTGCAGCTTGATTGTGCAGCGTGATGGTGCAGCGTGATGATGCTGCGTGATGGTGCAGCTTGATGGTGCAGCGTGAAGATGCTGCGTGATGGTGCTGTGTGATGGTGCAGCGAGATGGTGCAGAGTGATGGTGCAGCATCATGATGCTGTGTGATGGTGCAGGGTGAAGGTGCAGCATGATTGTGCTGCACGTTTATTGAATTATATTGTGCAAAGCTTATCATCATTATCGAGGAAAGATTTGTTGCGATACAAATCAAGATTGTGTCTTTCATCCAGGACTAATGTGAAGCAATTCATGTTGCATCCCCTGACTCCTTTAAGAAAATTTCTCAGTCTACACTATCTTTTCCAGGCTTCAGAACATCCCTGTGTTTTCAGAACATATTTTCCAGGCTATATTGCATTCCTGTGTTGCTGACCCAGCAGTTGAAACCCCATATTCACCTTTTCATTACATCCACAGTGGATTATTGCAATTGAGTTCTAGGGCTCCCTACCAGCAGTGCAACATCTCACACACTGATTCCCAGGAACACATTAGTTAGAAGACCTCCACTGGCTTCCAGTTCAGTAGCACCTTCAATACAGAATACTCCTCTTGGTTTGTGAATCTCTCCATGCTCTGGCTCCTCACAACCTTTCAGCTCTGCTGTCCAGTGTCAGTGTTATAGTTGTGGAACTCTGTTGAGATTACACACATGATGAAAGGGCTTTCAGAGTTGTAGTTGTGGAACTCTGTTCCCTTGTGTCTCCATCCATTACTTTCTACTTTCAAGAGGCATTTAAATATGAAATGTGTCATACTGCCTGTGTCATGCTGGTCATGGTTGTATTAGATGAATTTGTAATATAATGTTATGACCAAACACTAATCCATTAATGTCATGTCATCTGTGAAGAACCTATTTCTCCTGAATAGTTACCCATTTATTCACAGTATTCTTAAGAAAGCCTTGTTCCGATATTGTGAAAAGTGTGACTGCAGTTGTTGAGAATTACTTTTGCCTCACACAGATGATAAAATCTGATGTCATTGTTTCTGTATTTGCTGATAAATGTCAGGAAATCATGGATCCTGCCCAGCTGAGTTCAGAAGGATGCCCCTTGCTGCGGACTGCCATTTTAGCTTTTGTTTTTGATAAATTTTTCTACAGATCATCTTTTCCAGCATCATACCCCTTCTTTAAGTTGGTTTCAACTTTGCAGACCCCAGAAAAGCTCAGATAAATCATCCAGGTATGTCAGCCTCATCTTTCTTTAACCTATAAATAAATATCATTTACAAAACACCACTCCATGTTGGATTAGGTTGTCCATTTTCCATGCAGATCAAATGACCTCTATATTTTCATTCAGGCATTACACTTTCGGTTGTCACACTACAAAATTCTCAAAAATAAAGTTTACAAAACCAATCACAGCTTTCAATATAGTAATACTGTTCAGCAGATTGTTCAGGGTGGTTATCGTATTATGCAACATTTTTTCACACCTGCCTAAAACATTTGCACAGTTCATACATTCACACACAAACATACATATGCCCACATATTTCCCTTCACATATTTCCCTTCAAACTTCCCTTCACAGGCCTGGGATCATGAGGAACCTGCGCTGCTCATAGTCCTGTATTGTACTGGATGGTGATCTCAGATGTTGTTCCTGGGATCTGCTGGAGCTGTGTTTCCACTCTGGGGGATATACATAAGGATTATGCCCCTAATAACCTATTCTTGCTCAGTATCCAAATGAGTGTACAAGGAGGCTTGTGGATTACTGTGGCACAATAACAGAGTTATTTGTGGTTTGTATCAGGCTTTGCACACAGTAGTGTTTACCATGTGCATAAAAAAGCTGTATGAGATTAACTGATCAAGGCTTAATTCTCATTGCTTTTGTGTGTGAGTTCCATTTCAAATGGAGCTTGAATTTACTAAGAGAAGTAAATCTGGCACTAAACCAGACTACTAAAGTAAGTAAGTAAGTAAGTAAGTAATCTTTATTTATAGAGCACTTTTAAAACAACTTTCGTTGACCAAAGTGCTGTACATAAAAGTAACGAGAGAAAAAAAAGACAATATAAAAGGATCAAGAACAAGAACTGAAATACATGAAATAAAATGAGATTAAAATCAGAATAAATGAAATAAAATCAAATCAAATAAAATCAAATAAAATCACCTCTCACTACTCAAATGCCAGTTCATAAAAATAGGTTTTTAGCTGAGATTTAAAAACAGCAGCTGAAGGTGCGAGGCGGATATTTAGGGGAAGAGTATTCCAAAGCCTCGGAGCATAAACTGCAAACGCACGATCTCCCTTAAGCTTAAGACGAGCCCTAGGAACAGCTAACAAGTTCTGTGAGGCAGATCTCAGCGATCGCTTAGAGGCAGTAAACGACAGCAGATCACTGAGATAAGCCGGAGCTTGACCATTTAGTGCTTTAAAAACAAATAAAAGCACTTTAAACTGTATCCTGTACTGAACAGGCAGCCAGTGTAACGAGGCGAGGACCGGTGTGATATGGTCTCTCTTCTTGGTGTTGGTCAGTAATCTTGCTGCTGCATTTTGGACTAACTGTAAACGCTGCAGTAGAGACTGGTTGATCCCAATATACAACGAATTACAGTAGTCGATTCTTGAGGAAATAAAAGCATGAATAACTTTTTCCAGATCAGCAAAACTAAGAAATGGCTTCATTTTAGCTATATTTCTGAGCTGGTAAAAGCTGGACCTTACCACAGAATTAATTTGCTTATCAAATCTGAGGTCTGAATCAAAGATAACACCAAGATTTCTCACACTCTTCTTCACTGATGTAGACAAACGACCAAGGCTGCCTGAGACACTATCAGCATCATGACCACCACCAAAAATAATGACCTCAGACTTGCCTTCATTCAGATGAAGAAAATTAACTGACATCCATTTCTTAATGCATGGAGATCCCATAATAGATGCATAAATCTCTCTCTCTCTCTCTGTTGTATGTACAGAACAAGGACGATTGGTGGCTTGTGGCAAGCCAGGCACTTTCCAAACATCAAGTGTTAGAAACGATGCTGTTGCTATGGTGACAGAGGAACCACTGGGCTCTTTTTGGCTATTAGTGATTCTGTAAGATGTGCTTGGCGGGTTTGGTGGTGTAGGTGTGATATTTATTGTGAGTGCAATCCAGTGCTGCTAAGGCCAATGGGTGTTTGTGCTGGCTTCTGTTAATGTGGCTTTGATTACATATATGTCCTCTCTCCATGCAAAATGACAATAACTTTATTGTCCTTGTAGTCCTTCACAAGTTTACAATAAAATGGTTTGTACTTACATCTTTCCATGCCAAAACATGACTAGCCAGAATTGGACCATTTATTTACAGGAATATTCTAACAATCTACAAGAAAACTTATATATCTGCATGTATATTTGCTTTGAAAATTACATGGTGTGAAATGTATTCAGAGTGGCTAAAGTGGCTAAGCGGCAAAGTGGCTACATTATTTTTCAAAATTCTTTTGAAAAAATCTGTCATTTACATTTAGAAACTGTCATTTTCTCTTATTTACAGTACTTGCCTTCTTTAACCAAGAGCTGAGAATAACACCGAGCTTCTTCATAAACTGCCACTATCCCCAAAGAGCTCTTTACAAGACTTAGACAAACTCAAAAGTGGCTTGGATGGTCAGAATGTCTCTAACTACCAATCTTAGGCATATGCCGCCCCTAAGAGTTTGTGTGTCCCATATTGTTTCCCAGTCCTGAACCATGCTGACCAATGCTCTTAAGAACCACTCTGACTTCTGACTGTCCTGCCACTGCACAGTTTCAATCGACCACTGGCATGACTGTCTGCTAACACCATGTAACCTCAAATGTCTACAGTGCACTTCCAACCTGCTCAAGCAGAACAGAGCTTAGCAGCTGAGTCCAGTCTAGCTGCTGCTTTAATCAACATCTAGTATGACTTAAAGTCTCATAGATCTTAATTCAGAATGTGTCAGTGGAGGGAGGCCTATCTATCCAATGTTGTCTATTATATTCTAGAACTACACTTTGTGAAAGCTTGTAGACTTTGGAGTGAGCACATCTCCCATTTTTGTCTTGGTTTCCCATAAACTTTCAAGTTTAAAGGGCATTTTTTGTTGAATGTTGCCCACAAGTGTCTGAGGAATGCACAGCTTTGACCCTGAGCCAAGAAATGGTCTTACATTAAGCAAGAGCACTATACAAGAAGATATATAGGCTATATAAATGTGTTGAAACAGCTCGGGTTGGCTTGGAACTGGAGGTTTTCTATCATTATAGTACATTTGCAATGTTTTTGTGGATCTGTAGGCTGTAGCAGTGCTTATAGTCAGAGCTTGAGACTGTGCTCTCTATAAATTAGTTACTATAGGATTAGTAACAGTATGTTCTGATTGGCTCAATCCACTGAGCTGTTTGTGTGAGCACTTGAGGAGGGGTGTTGAGTGTTATAGAGGGCCTGTGTGTGATCGCTGATTGGTGGTGCCATGCCACCACATGCCAGTGACCCTCCACCTCAAAGGGTCACCCAGGGGTGAGACTGCAGCAGGTTGAAGATAAGGGTTATGTGAAGAGGTGGGTTTGGGACACTTTGGTCCAGGCCTTGATGTGCAATCCTCTTGGTGTGTGTCTCTCCCTTTCTGAGAACTGGAGGAAGGTGAGGCTAAAACTTTAGTACCCTCGTTAGCGCCTGGACGTTGCTGCTGAGGTGTGCTGGAAAGATCATGGGGCCCCTGTATGTATGCTGCTGATACTCTCCCCATGTGCTCCCACTCACTCTGGACACACTTCTCCTCATGTTCTCGCCATGTCACAGGCTCCAGTAATACACGCTAAATATTTTATCTTTTCCAACTCTTAAAAACATCTGAGTTTGTTCATGAAGGGATTTATAATAACCTGAAGATATGGATTGGGTGAGTTCAAGCAGGAACAAACAACCAATCTGCTACATGCAGGTTGCCTAATACTAGAAGTGTGTATCACACATAAACAGCTGGTTAACATGCTGGGGTCTGTCTGTGAAACACAAGCTGCTGAAACATGGAAGAGACATGTCAAATTGCGCTCTGTTTGCACACGGCCCTTTCTGGTGGAGAACATGGACACTGAAACCTTGCTGCAGAGGTGTGAGCATGTCCATGTGTCAGATGGGCTCCGTGGTTTGGTTTCCACCACTCTCCTGCAACCCACACTCCAAGTGGCTGGAAGGGTTCATCGTGCACCAACAGTTTTTCCTTTCGTTGACTTCATCAATCACCAGTGCCCTCGTTAAACCTGACAGATTGATCTTTCTTAGAAGATGACTCAGATCTTTCGACACCAACGAAAAGTACTGTGAGCTGAATGACACGCGCACGTGTGTGTGTGTGTGTGTGTATGTGTGTGAATTAGAAAGAGCATGACTATAGAAGTAGAAACACTGGTAACAATTTAAAAGAAGAAGATGAGTGTACCATCAGTAAATTAAAAGGTCAGAGAATCAAACATATCTGAGGCTGCTTTACTCTGCCCCATTTTTGGGGTAGTGAATGAAAGATCTCGGGCTTGTTTGTATATACATACAGGGTTTTACGATTTTGCTTGCACATGAGAGTGAGCGTGTTGGGCAGGGAGCCACCCTGAGCAGTTAAGGCAAGGCACGGCTCACTGTGCGTAGGGATATCTCTGGCCTGTGGTTCAAATTTCAGCTCTCGCATTAGCCCGTGTCTTGAGCTGCTATCAAGACACGGGCTAATGTGCTTCTAATGGGAGCTAGAGCAGCGGGGAGTATATTTAAGACACTCCTAGAGACCCGGTGAGGCCTACAGTGAGTGTGGCTCTGATGGAGATGGAGAGGACAAAAGATAACACCATTAAACCCTGCCACAGCGTCCAGCTGTATTCTGCAGTACGATTTGTTGATTTGTGGTAATGCAGCAGCGAGGCCACCTGCGGGGGGTCTACACCACGGCTGGCTCTAGCCAAAAGCCCTATGAAGGAATGAGACAAATAACAAATAAGAGTGTGTGTTTTGACCACAGGGCTGGTGCCCACCGCTGTCTCACAGGGGGCCTTTAACTGCCAAAGATAACCCTAGAAACACTGGGTTGCTTTTCCTCTCAAATGCCTGCTCTATAGGCTTTTTTAAGCTTCCTGGATTTCAGCTGGAAAACAGGGGCCCTCAGAGAGGAGCTGTTCAAAGAATAGAATACGGGAACACACAGGTTTAGCATCGACAATTTATTATTAAAACGAATTTCTCTTCTTGAAGATGTTTATTACAAAGTATCTAAATACAGGCATCTGAGGTATATCTGTCTGTGTGTGTACAAGCTGAGATGGATTTCTTCAGAGCAGTACTCAAGTGTTTGAAAGGCTGAAGGGCAGTGACTAGAAACGATAGAAACAAAATGCACAGACCAATACGAAAGCCTCAAGACATACAGGAAATGAACGAACAGAAAAACAGTAGCCTTGGGAGTGTACTTCCTTCTCAGCACAAAAAAAACGCTTCAGTCAGAAATCCAGTGATAAAGATTCATAGCTTTCCTTTAACAGGATCCAAATAGCAGTATAGAAAAAGAAGAAAATATACATCTTGTACAACTCAAAAATGAGTTATACATCTTGTACAACTCAAAATTGACATAAATGAGTTAACCGTACATGATCACAATGTGTATCTCAAAGCCATATATACTGATTTTCTTAAAAAATATAAGTCACTTTATACTATGTTTGGCTGTATCTGTAATTGCATGTGAAATTGCAACTAAAGAAAACGGAATTGTTTGGGACCAATATTTGGGAAAATAGTATTTCAGATTATTTGAAATCCCACAAGGTCACAGTTAACTTCTTTGGCATAAATGGTAGCTGTTTACATTGATTAAGCTGAACAGGTCCACCAAAGTTTGTACTTTTCTGTATAATGTAGATTATTGTGGAGAAAGCACTAGTTTACCTTAAGTCATTCTCTCATTGATGGTCAGTAGGTAAAAGAATGTGTCGTACATATACCTACATACATCAAGGCTACCAAAGACCTCAAAAACACATCTCACTTCCTCACACAAACACACACACTGTGCGTGTACACCTTGGCATAAAATACATTTCCTTCCCTCTTTAAATACAATTCTGAATCAAATGTCATATCCTGTACCATGAATCACCAAGCATGTTTAATGTGACTGTATCAAGTCAATGGTACTGGTACATCTGCAAATCTGCAGGTCTTCTAACACAGTATTCTAGTTGTGATTCTAGTTGTGATTGCCTAAGAATTTGGATATTTACACTGTTTTCCTGGATCATTATCCATGTAAATTTCAATGCATTACAAACCATAATCACAGATGAAGAGTCGTAATAGAAAATACTAATTTGAGATTTCAGTTACTTTAAATCTTTATACATTATTAGGCTACTGAAGGACATGTGCATCTAAAGGTACTGTACTAAATTTACTCTGAACTTGTTCATTGTTGTCCTCATCTTTGTCTAGGCACACAATTTGTGGGAATTAATGTAAAATACTAATTAGCTAATCAGATATAATTAGAGTTTCCATACGTAAATATATATTGAATGTTACTGATATTCCAGATTCAGAGTTTGATTTAATCTTTAGATGAACAGACTTAAATCTAACAATACTTTAAAATTGCCTGTAGGTTTTGCAGAACATCAACATTACATGAACAGATTCATGGGTTATGTGATGAGTTTGTTGACTAGAATCAACCGATCTGATCTGACCGAGTGATTTAAGGACTGCACCCCTAGATCTGTGTATGTTTGAAGTGCACTGGTGAATTGAGTGTTTGAGTGTTATCTACCCTGTGGAGCCCATCACATGTTCCCCACCTGGGACAAAGGCAGTCATACAATCAAAAGGGAAAGGACCACCGAGCCCCTGGGCCTCAGGGTTTCACACCCCCCTCATTTCCTCTGGGGCTTGATCACCAGACCTGGCAAGTCTTTTTAGGCACCATATAGTCATTTGCGTTGCACTGGAAAGCTTTGGCAAACTCTGGAAAATTCTGCAAGGATCCAAGAACTCTGCATGTAGGATTAAAAGCAGCTGTTATTATATATTATTATTATGATTATTATTACTATTATTATCATTATTATTATTACTGTTCTTGTTATTGCTATTATTATTATTATTATTATTATTATTATTATTATTATTATTATTATTAATCACTGCACAACCTGAAGATCAATAGCAAATGCATTAGAGCAGAAGCAGACTTGTGTCAATTCAGTGTTCAAAAGACAGAAAAAAAGTTTCTCAGAAGGTGGTCATACCTGAACTTCCCTGGACTATGGTCATCCGTTTTGATTGAGTTAACAGCATGTTCAGGCCTGTGTGTTCCACACCAAACCTGGAGGGTGAAGCATGTGTTATTGGCTATGAAGGTCAACTACCATATGTCTCTGTTAATCTTTGAATATGACATACTTAAATACTGGATATGTTAAGTATACAGTTGCTTTAGGGTGGCATTAGTAAGATAATGGATAAAATTCTCACTTGAGCAAAATTTAGGAAAAAGAGTTGTTCATGGTTAAGGTTAAGTCCAGGTAAAGGAGGTTCCTTTCCGTTCTTCTTGACGTAGTTCTGGTATGCCTTCAAACAGAAACAGCTCTGTGAGATGACTCATCGACAGCAACAGTTTTGCTCTCAGTCCAAATCTCTAAGTTCTGGTTGGTCTGTCTCAACTAGCCATGTGCTTCACACCACTGTTAAGGCCTGCTTGGTCGCTGCTGCACCCTGACAACAGGAATGGGTTAAAAACAAGAGTAATCAAAGCAGCCTTCTTCAGTCAGTGCTAAAGTCTCCTTTTATCCAGTGTGACACAGTCACAAATATCAACACCAACAAAGGCAGAACAAATGAAGAAGGCCAGCTTGAAATGGCACCATATCAGTGATTACCACCAAAATATTGCCAAAATTCAGCACCCTTCAAACTAGTCTCTGTTCTGATAGCTGTAAACCTTGGATGGGCCTGGATCCATGTCTTTCATAGAATAATTGTTATAAGAAAAAGAAAAGAAAAAGACTATAAGAGAAAAGTACATTACAAGTCTCTGTAATGTTTCTGAGGCAATTTTCTCTGATAGAAAGAGCAGGTCAGCACGATGCTGACAAAACGAAGGCTACGATGTCCTGGACTTACTTGATAGGACTGGCGAATTCCCCCGTTATCTGCAATATTCTCACCAAGGGTTTTGTTCCCATTCAACTGGCCATACAAAAAGAAGAGAAAAAAATGAAATGAAAAGAAATAAAGAAAATGGATGAACAAGAAAGAGACTGAAAAGCACACAGTAATTTAGTGCTTTCTTCATCTAAAAAAATTATTACAACGTTCCAGGAAAAGTGATTTGAGAACGACGTGACAGGAATCAGTGCTGTTAGCAGCTAAGTACGAATGATGGAGAGACACAGACACAAATAAAGACAGCTGCCGTGGTAACAAGGACTGCAAACCTGTCTACAAGAAGACGAAGCCATGTTGCCCAGGCACATTTTATCTCTCTCTCTCTATCTCTATATGTATTTGTTAAAAGTAGAATATGTAGCACAGCATCAACAGATTTGTGAATAACCATATCACCATGTCATGTGTATGCATGGCCGGAGTGGGCCACTTTTTCAGCCCGGGAGTTTCATGCGCAAATCCGGCCCAAAATTATTTTTCCATCCCAATCGGCCAAAACTAGACTGACATGAGCCGGCCCATCGGGAATCCTCCCAAATCTCCCGATTAGCCACTCCGGCTCTGTGTGTATGTGCCACACATAGTTGCACAGTAGGCAGTCATGAACCTGTGCTGCCATTGGTTAATTGGAGCTTTTTTATATTAATTGTTCCCAAAGATATTTAGAGCTGACACTTTCAATATCAACTTGTTTGCAGCTCCCTGGTGTTAAGATATCACAGTAAAAACACACCGACCATGGTATGAAGGCAATGTCAACAAGGGCTTTTGAGCCAAAAATGCTGAAAATATAGCCTATAGGAAATTTATTTGTCAGCATGTTTGATGATCCCACTGAGAAAAACCCAATGGATCAAATGCCATGCCTACTTTACAACAATTTGGCCAAATACTGAACAGGGTGAAGAGGGATACTCAGGTCAGACCAGTTCATGTCTAAACGTACATGCTGTCCATTCACCAGGTCCCAAGAGAAGTTGCTATACTGATCCACAATGCATTTCGAGAGCTCCTGGAACTTTTTTGTTGATGATGACGTCCACCAGTCCTTCAGGTCTCCATCTTTGTCAAAGTTACGCCCTGTGAGTGAACAAGCACTTCAGAGTAATGCCTTGCTACAGTAAAAGCTATTTCTGAACATGTCAAAAATGTCATTGTGCAGGTACAGCCTGTTAGGGCCTGCATCAAGACACATTCCTGCTTTGATATTTTCCACAGCAAGTCTGGCTAAACTTTAAAGACTGGATGTTAATTCAACATTGGAGAGTTTTTCTGTATATCTTATATTTCAAATGAAATGAAGCCTGTCACTCAGTTCCTCCAGCTGTAACTCAGTTCCTCTAGCTACAGTACAGCAGGGCTATAGCTCATTTCCTCTAGCTACAGTACAGTAGAACAAGGCTGTAGCTCGGTTCTTCTAGCTACAGTACAGTACAGCAGGGCTGTAAGGTGTGCACAGATAGGTGCCAATTCCTCACCATTGTCGTCAAAACCATGGGTGATCTCATGGCCAATCACCATGCCGATTCCACCATAGTTGAGGGACTGGGGCTGCCCTTTATCAAAGAACGGGGGCTGGAGTATCCCAGCAGGAAACACTGAGAGAGCACAGACCAGCAAGGGTCAGTCGCACTAAAACACCACACCAATTACCAAAAGTATTCTCTTCAGGGTCAGAGTTTTGTTACCTATTTGATTTCTACTGGGTGAATAGAACGCATTGACCACAGCAGCACCAGAGATCCACCTAGGGTTAAATGACACACCAAAAGTTAATAGATGCATTAATAGCCACATGTTAATGTTTCATGAGAGTTCTTCATCATTAAAGGTTTTTTATAGCAGTTACTACACTTAGAGAATGGCTTTCTATTTTTAATGTAATTTGTCCAAATGGAAAAATAATGGCCCATTATTTCAGAAGAAAATTACATCTAGTCTGGGACTAAATTACACTGTCAGTGGGGAATCGTTCTTAGTTAATCTGCTGCAGATAAATCCATTCCAAGAAGGTGAGGAGTGTCTTACTCTTCTTTGTTAACTTTCACCCTCAGCCTCTTCAATCGCTTCTTTTGACCAAATTCCAGATTCTTCAGTATGTTTTCAAAGTATTCCTCAGAACTGTAGCTCAGCTGAAAATGACAAAAGCAACATTTGCTCAAAAACACTTCTGTGGAAGCTAGAAAATTAGATAATATTTGTCTTACTCTGTTGGCATTACACTGGCATTAAATGGTCTTGCTCCCCAATATCTGAGTGAACTCATTGCATACTATAACCCATCTTGCCTTCTTTGCGCTTCCAAAATGCAGGATTTCTCCTGCATAGTCTTCCAGCTCCAATTCAAGATTCTGACACAGTTCCAATCTTTAAATCTAGACTTAAGACTCACCTATTTAATCAAGCTATAACTATAACTATAGAACTATATTTGAACTATAAACACGGACTTATGCAAGCGGGCCGCCCAATGGCATATAATTGCATACCCTGCGGAAGAACAAGCTGTGATGAAATTACTGTCACGATGCAGCCCCTGACCCCTCCCCTTTGGGCGTATGTTTATGTCGTCTGCGTCTAGTCGTCTGCGTCTGTGGATCTTCGTGGGTGTGAATATGTCTGAATGTGTTCATTGGTCTCACCTGTGGCTCGTCTCGTCATCACTCTGGGCTTATGTGGTTTGTCTATTTAATGTGCGTTCACACAGTGTCCCGTGCTCGTCTTTGTCAGAGTCGTTTGAATGTGTAAGTGTTTATGTTCCACGTGCGCTATCTGCGCCCTTGTTGTATGCAATAAAGTAACGTTCATGCCGACGGTAATAGGACTCCGTGCCTCGTCCTTGCCGACGCATCCAACGTCACAGAAAGACGAGCCGACCAAAACATGCCAGGCTATGCGTCCCACACTAAGAAGGGGAAGAGAGGAAGCAAGCACCATCACGCCTCTTCCCCTGCACATCGTTGCGACACCCCCGTAATAGTTGTAGAGATGCAGCAGGACCCCGTTTGTGCGAGTCTGCTGCATCAAGTTCACGAGACCGAAACGGAGGCGAGTGCGGAATGCTTCCAGCTGGCCGCATAGAGGGTGTGGAGTGGTTTGTCGGGGCTTATATGGTTTGTCTATTTAATGTCCCGTACTTGTCTTTGTCACTTTGAATGAGTCGTTTGAATGCGTAAGTGTTTATGTTCCACGTGCGCTATCTGCGCCCTTGTTGTATGTAATAAAGTAACGTTCGTGCCGACGGTAATAGGACTCCGTGCCTCGTCCTTGCCGACACATCCAACGTCACAATTACTCTCTAACTACAGCTCAATAATCTGCCTTATGAGGATGGATGTCAGTTAGAATGCTGCCTGCTTAAACAGCTGCCTACTGTTACACTCACCCTATTTCTCATTAATCATTGTGAAGACACTGACCACTGTACCACCACTGAACATACTGTACCGCCACTGGATGGAGGATCATTCTCACCATTAACACTGATATGGTAGTGCAATGGTTGTGTGTGAAGCAAGTTCAAGTTTATTCATCCATTACATGTCATAGGTGGGTGGAGTGCTATCAACCACCTACAATTATCAGTAAATATCCATCCCACGGGGGTTCTGTGTTGGAGGATAGCAGTCACAAATGGTGCATAGCAACAAACTTATTACAGTCTACTTGATCTGCAAAACTACAGGAAATCTCCAATAACATGTTGAGTTTGAGAATTTTCAAAAGCAGGTAATAGTTTGAATCCATTAGCATCATCTGTTTCCTGTCGTAATAGCAGAGATCACAGCTCACTTCCTTGTGCTCCTCGTCCAGGTACGTGTTGTTCATGATGTTTTCTGAGAATCCAATCCTCTCACGGATGGCCAGGGCCTGAAACATGGAAGGGCCAGAACTGTGAGCTGTGGACTCGTTAATGAAAAGGGCACTCTGTAACGAGATATTGAGGGTCCTGCTGATGAAACACACTAATGCTTTTATCAGCCTTGAAGTCAGCAGCCATGATACAGCGACAGCTTTGATCCTTATCTACACAGAATAGTTTACACAAAAAGCTTTTATCTGTGAAGCAGTATTTAAGAGTGGCAGAAGAAATGTGCTTAATTTACTAACAGAGATTAGAATCGCCTGGATGAGGTTACTTGGTTATATTTCCCTTTGCAGGCGTGCACTCAGCTTGCAATTGTGCCAAGATATCCACATAACATCCGACATGAGCCTCACCTTGTCTTCTGCAGCGGTCCTAGTATCCGCATCCATCCAGGTGAGGTCACGAAGGTTACTGACAAACACTTCTCTGATACTGGCAATCATCTCATCCATCTGAGCCAATTAGAAATCAATTCATTAGTCACATGTTTAGGTTTTGTGCATTATCTGGATGAAATGGTGAAGCACTGTCTACTCTCTGTGTGATCAGCCTACACAAAGAGCATGCTCAGACTAGCGAGGTTCCTTGGTCTCCCTGGAATATGGATTCTGGAGAAGATTGACTCATACCAACAACCGTTTTAACCACAACTGAAGCTCAGCAGGTAATAGCTTGTTTTAGTTTGCTGAACACAATGGAGTTCATTCCTGGCACAGACTACATAAGTCAGGAGCTAAAAACGTTTCTCATGCTACATTATAAGATTATAGACTTGGAGGATGTGAAAAAAGTCACTTGCTGTTCATAAAGATCAGTGCAGAAGTGATGCTTTAAAATCTTTCAGCCCATCTGTAACAATGTTGGGTAGAGTCTATATCCCTGTCACAGTGTTTAGTTAATATTCTTCAAAAAAATCTAATATGGCTTTACACTTAGCTACTGGTTGAAATGGAAAGCAGAAAGCTCCCAAGACTGCATAGAGAGGAGATTATTAGAAGGTTTAAAGAAAAGTAAGCCTCTTTCCCTCAGTTAGCTATCAGAGAGGATAAGCTATCAGGGTAAATGTTAGGAATTACCCTGACATGCTGTTAAGTACACAGTGTCCTTTGTCACCATTGCGAGAGAGACCGCAGGCCGCATGCATACATCAGTCCTAAAATAGCTCTGCATGCCTGAACTGACATTGGCCGCTGAGCGCTCCCTCAGTCACTGATAATGGTGATAATGGTGTACAATATCATGGGCTTGTTTTCACTGGGCTCTCTGGATGTCTCTTTTTCAATTTCATAAACCTACTGGCAGTGGTTCAGATTGTGCAGAGTTCACTTTAATGGAGGCATGCGTGTATCTGCAATGATATCCATGTGACTGAAGATAGAAGGGAAGAGCGGTGTGTGTGTGTGTGTGTGTGTGTGTGTGTGTTGAGGTGGGGCAGAAGAAGAGGTCATCTAACAGAGTCAACACAAGCGCTCATTCACACACTTTTACAGTATAAGTGTACTCAAACACATGCACCCACACACACACAATGAGGAGAATATAAACAACTACCAGACACAATTAAGTAAAATGGCATTCAGTAAAATAAACAGCAACAAGATTTTGGTATAATGCACAGTATACTGTATGGTGAATAAGAAATGTCTCTCCCTGTGACTTAAAGTGCATTGAATATGATAAAGTGAAAACTTGTGTCAGCCATGATGTTCAACATGTGCCAAGCACATAACTATGTCTTGTAAAAACTGTCTTGTTAGAAAGCTACCAGTACACTGGAAATACATTTCTAGCTGTAGCCAAAACCTTAGCAAACGATTAACAGCACTACTTCATGATTCAGCAGTGATGAGTAACCAGAATGTAGCAGTAACGTTTACAGGTACATGCATTTTCACACATGTAAAACCCAAGGAAATTATGTGGAGTTGTTAATTAATATAAGAGTGTAAAAACAGCCGATGCTTATAGACACAAGCCCATTGCATCAGGCTTGGGTCTTGAAGGGGCCAGTGATTAATGGGGTGTTGAGGGCTTAGCTCTCTGACAGGTGGTGCTGACCCACAACCTGCTCCACTGATCCTGTAGCTAACAGACAAGCATGGGTCCACTCATGGCTGTGTGGGTAACACAAACACACACTCGGGAACCTCTTAAACATTCTCAGGCAACAGTGAGTGTATACAGCTTACTCAGAGCTGAAGGCACTCTGCTGCCAGGAGGGGGCATTACACAGCTTTGTATGTGCACAAACGCAATACATACGTTACCAGGCCTCACCATGTCCTTGCTGTCTCCAGCGAAAGCCTCGTCCACGTACAGCCTTCCTACAGCGTTCTCCATGTTGTTGTTGACATAGATGGCACACTGCCTCCATACTGCAGCCTCTGAGGTGGTACCAAAGATGGCCTGAGAAAGAGGACGACAGCATGAGGGTGGAGAGGAGAGAAGGTCAGGGAGAAGAGGAAGGAATAGACAGGAGAAGAGAGAACTCCACACAAGGAGGAGAAGAGAACACCACACAAGAAAGAGAAGAAACAGGGAGAAGAGGAGAGGGAGGAGAAGAGAAGGAGAGGAGGTTGAGAGTAGGTTGGGAAAAAAGAGGACAGAAGAGGAGATGTGCTGGAATGATGAGATAAAGGACTGAAGACAGGCAAATTAAGTCAGTCAGATCATTTTATAATGCTTCTGTTAATTCCACTCCATTATCAGTGAAAGATAAGAGGAGAAATACTAACTTTTCTAAAGGCTTTCCTGGTGTCTCTGTATTGCCTACTCAATCCGACGACCATATTCATGGAAAAACGCCACACCATGTAGTTCTGGATGTCTCTACACACACACACACACAAAGTTCAATAGCTTCTCCAAGAGTAGTAAGAGTTGAGTGTTATTGCATTGATCCCTGTTATGTCTGAAAATGGCGTAAAGGTAAGTCACCTCTTTGTGTATCTGCCCAGGACAGGGTTGAGTCTCCTGAAGTAGTTGGGGGCATAAACAATCACCTGCTCACTGTCTGTAATGGGAATTTTGACTGTTTCCATGATCTTATTAGTGAAGAGGGTCCAGTTGAACACCTAAACAGAAAGAAAGTATCATTATTAATAACCTAGGAAGTGAAATTAAGTATCTGAAGGATTGGTGGAAATTGGATTAGATTGGGAACATAGATGGATATCTTTCACATATATTTGATGGACATCATTTGATGTCTGTACTCTTAATACTGAATCTTGCCTTTATACTTCTAATTTACACCACGTTCACATACTGTCAGCAAATTCAGTATGCCTTACTTGCTGACTGCCAGGCCTCTGGTTTAAGGGATTTGCCACAATACTTAGTGTGATCCTTTTGCATTAAAAATCAATAAAGACTGATGTTCACACGAAAGGTACACATGTCTTACGGAGGCCTGGAACTCCAGGGAGTAGTTGGTGTTGAGTGTCTCCAGGGGCATCTTGTTGTAGAGCAGCACAGGGTTGTTTCTGTCTTCAGGCGTGTCTGTCACCTGTGTGGACAAAAGCAAGCAGCAGGCTGTAGGATTGTAGAGAATGTGTGCAGTGGATGACAATGAAAAAGTACTCCGGGATTTTCAGTTTGTCTCCAGCTTATTCCTTGAGAAATATTTCCACATAAAATGTTCACTTTGCACTTCTGCCAGTTATATTGTTTTGTGATGTGGTGACCCGTACACACCATGTCTATTTAGCTGAATTAAACATGGCTAGAGCCTTGATAAATGGAATTTAAACCTGGTTTAGCCCCATTAGAGCTCTATGGAAGCTTGCTAGAGTTCAGCAGGGTTAGTCCACGGAGGGCTCGGGCAGCAGTGGGGAAGTGAACTCAGAGCACCTAGCTGACAGTGAGTTGTCTCTCCAGTTCCAACATCCCACAGGTTTACGAGACCTCTGTTGTACACACACTGTAAATGTCCAGAGAGTTCAGTGCTAGCCTAATAAACAGCAGTTCTTGCATACATAGCAGAAAAACATGTTTGATTTCTAACACAGCAATCTGATATGGAGCCTTGGGCGATTACCTCAGTACATTGACACGGCAGGTCCTGGGCCCAATAAACGCACCTCACGCTTTCTGCTCCAAACCAACCTCATTCCCTCGTTCAGCTAAATTATTTGTGTTTGGTTAATATGGAGTTCTCGAGGATGTTTACAAAATGTGGTTCATCACTGTAAAACAGTCCACCCTGTTTTGTTCTAAAGATCAAGAGGAAATTATTGTGGAGAACACACAGCACTCAGCCCTTGATCGTGATACCATGTGATTCTAATATTGCACCAAGTATCTAGAAGACGTGAACCTCTTTAAAGTCGAGCGGTCGTAATGGTGCTTACATTGGCGAGATCCTTTTCCAGCTGCATTACCCGAGCCACTTCCTCCCTGATGCTGGTGGCATTCACCGTCAGGCCTCTGTCTTGTCGGACCAACGAAGCAAGGTCAACCATGAAGTTCTCATACGTGACACAGGCCTGTGAACAAACACAGAAACGTCTGTGACACGCTGCTCACGCTGTACAGAGTATCTGTGTGTGGGTGTATGAAATAGAAAGAGACTGTGTGTTCACAATAGTGGATATGCTTTTAAATTATGAACTAATATCTGCCCTCCTGAGGTGTACCTCCATTGGTTATTTAGGAAGCATTCTGGACTTCCTGTGAAGCATTATACCAGCTAATTGGATTAATCCACCCCCCTCCCCCTCCCCCGCTCTATTCTCCTTCTGTCTGTCTCCCATGAAATGATTCTGCCTGTATATGAATATTCATGCATCCTGATTGGCTGAAATAGGCAGAGGAAACAGAGGACAGGAAGTCCATTCCTTTCATCTCCTGTGGGGTGTCCAGTGGGATGGGGCTACAGCATGTGTCTCATTTCCAGCCTGCGTTGTTTCCAATTAGCTGTTGGATCTGTAACACACTGCAGGCACAGAGCAGGCACGGTAGACTGCCTGAGCTGAATCACAATCAGATTCCGCCCAACAACAGCTGTTCTCAGGGTCTTGACACGCAAAGAAAGCCCCAGTACAGGAAAGAAGAGCAAAAACAAGTGAAGCATCATTAACAGAATTCGGTTGGGCCCGAAGTGCCAGGGTGGATGAAGACAGAACTAATGCTTGACCAACATTTGTAGATTTTTGTCTGGAAAAGAAGGCAGAAATATACCAACTGAAATCCTTTTGTCTACTTGGTTCAAGCAATCACTAAAACTAAAAAAAGGGATCTCTGTATTCTTTACCCACAGCACCTTCTACCTGTTAGTACAATGCCTAATCAGCAGCTGTAGCTGTTGGGTAACACATGGTTCCCCTGCCCAGACCGATCATCTACCTGCATTGTGCTTGTTTGGTGTGAATATTATCTAGGGTTCAGCTATAGGGAAGACACACACGACTTGGATTTGCACTCTAAAGTCGGTGCTGGATCACACACTGCGCTCAACAGCCATTTGACTGAGGCATGGAGACTGGAGCGCATAACCTCACATTGCTGCAACTGAATCTACTTAATGTATGCACTTAGAATGTGGCTCTGCTTATTTTAGAAAAGGAAGCAAATACAAAGATGTTTGTGGGGATTTGACACACCTGTGCCATCACAGAATGGGCGACTCTTACCTCCTGGTACGGTCCAGTGCAAGCATAGCTGTCTCGGGAGGGCAGGCCAAGGCTCGTCTGGTCAAACTGGCAGAAAGAATCAGACCAAAACACAAATGGCTCATTCTCAACAGGTAACCCAATGCATCCATACTGCACCCCCCCCCCCCCCAAAAAAAAAAAAAAACACAAAACAGTATCAGTAACTGATTAAAATAGAGAAGTCTCGTATAATCTCTCCCAAGCTCCATAAACAAAGAAGCTACTTATTGGTGAAGATTTTAAGATTTTACAAGTTTTTATGAATGCCTGTCTTTGGCTCATATGTCAATATGAACTGAGTAATACTGGTTGTTCTGAAAATGAGAGCTCTGAAAGTAGTTGAGTGACTTTGAAACAAAGAGAGAGAGAGAGAGAGAGAGAGAGAGAGAGAGAGAGAGAGAGAGAGAGGCTGTTATGAGATGAAGAGAACATTTGATTGCAGGTGTACACCTACATGAATGATATGGGAATTGGAGTCTCTGTCATCTGTACCAATAAAAAAGCTGATTAAGACTTGCTTCCCATATTTCTCATTCAGTTTGGCAATGGCATCTTCTGCCTTCCAATTTGTTCCTGTGGAGAGGACATGTTGTAAATAAGGGTTTAGGCTTAATTCTGCTTCATTCGTTGGGTTTTATGCACAGCACGTATACCATAACACAGTCAAATACCAAATTGGGTGTCCCAGTTGTCTGTTGCCATGGGCCAATCAAAGATGTCTGGCAGCATGCTGATTAAAGGCATCCCTCCTCTCTGTTCAATGAGACCTGTGAGCACAATGTAGAATAATCCAAGAACACTCACTCCTCACAACAAGCCCTGGACACTAAAGAACAGATCATAGCTTATGTTTATAAATGTTAGAATTCTGCCAGCAGTTTTTACTCTCACAGTTTACTCTCTGTGGGTGTGGTAATACTGTTATCCAAACAACCTAGTGACAGAACTGAACCGTAAGTTAGGACTAGTGTCCTATAAGTGCTGGACTCACTTTCATTGGTGCAAGACCTGTAGAGGGTCTTGGCTTTGGATAATGAGTTGCTAGCAGTTGTGCTCTCACTATCTTCTCTCTCCAGTACACCTGCAGGCATAAAAGACATAAGGATTCAGAATGCTAGCTCAAAGAGTCAAGTATAGGAATTACTCTTTACCAACTTTTGACAGTTTCTCTTTAGATTCCTGGGAAGTTGGTTTTTACCAGAGATACAATTTTAAGCCTAATCTGAATGGCAGAGGACAATTTCCACAGGAACCTCATGTAGTCTTGACTGAGTTTGCATGTGGGGGAAAACAAAGAGTGTGATTGGAATAGAAGGCCTTATCAGTAAGAGACATGTTGCAGAGGTGCCAAGAGCAGCTTGAGGAAAAAAGTTTTGCGGAAACAAAGGTTCCTTAGTGCAAATGAAGTCCCAAGTCATTTAATCCACAGCCTAAATATCCCCAGTGCTTCCTGCTCACCACCCACATTTCCAAGGGTTACCTCACCACATTACCACATTCAACCTCACAGTTGGGGATACCTGAAAATCAGATTATCATAGATTGATCATCCAATTGAAATCACCATTCAACTCCCATCACCATTATAATACTACAAATCACAGATGATTACAGATCTTCTGACTTGTGTTTTGTAAACAGTAAATAATGAATGTCTTCAACAGCAGCACTTGCCTGGAGGTTCTACCTATTACGGCACTGTTGGCAGTGTTTAAGGTCTGATTTGGTTTTAATTAGAGCTTTCATTTGAATGTTTCCTGAGAAAGGGCAAAGATCACGTGTGTGCGAAGAGATTAGAGACTCCCTAGAGTATTCATGTTGGGACCGCCTACAGCTTCAAAATGATCACTCTCTTTCTCCTTCTCTTCCTCTTTCATCTCAAATGACTTGTCTTGTTAGAGACAAAATGTCTAGAGTACAGGCTTAGTATCCTCACGATATATATGGCAGGTCCAATTTGTAATTTATTATTATGTATTGATTTTATGCATTTTTGATTTTATGACCAAAACTCAATACTCAAGACTCAAGAAAAAGGTACTGCTCAACCAGACAAGGAGCTCACCAACACTTGGTACATCAAGGGTGGTATCACAAACCCATCAACTAACACAACGCCTAACCCATCGATTAACACATTATTACAGCAGTCGTTTTCACACAGGCAGTATAGGTTTAATTCCTGTCCAAGGATCTGGTCCATAGACATCAGTCATAAATGTGTGCTTGGGCTGTCAGCACATAAAACGTATAAAAACATGTGGCCTTAAATTACAGGCAATTGTAGGGTTATTCTTGTGGGGGGCGGGGGCGTTTGCTGTAGGCTGCACATTTTTCTCAGTCAGATAGTTGAGCTACTAAAGCTAGTGTACACTAAAGTATGCACTTTATGAAATGATTTGTTTCATTCAGACTGAAAGGACAATGAAACATTCAGTATTGGTCATCTGGGAATGCTAGAATTGCTTTTGATCTTCTGTTGTCACAACACATGAACATACACACATACATGCACACACACTAGCTCTGAACAGCTGTGCTTTCTGTAGCTCCAACTCCTCCTCATTCTGCAGCATTGGGAATGGTGCCCTCATGTCACCCACAGGAAGAGGCTCCGTCACATATCGCCCCCACTGTAACTGAGTACGACCGAGTTCTGGATACGACCGAGTTCAGGATACGACCGAGTTCTGGATACGATTTAATTCTGGGTAAGCACAGAAACATGTCACAGAAACTTTTGGGAGTTGGTCCTGTGATGTCCTCACTGTAGGAGTAATTTCCCAGTAATCTGGGTAAGCAGATTGGACATTGTTCTCTGGACATTGGACATTGAGTGATGATGCCGTCTCCAACTGTGGCAATTTCTTTCTGTGACATGAAGCGTGGAAGGGAGGGCCGAGTGCCTCACTGACATTCTGTTGTCCTCCGTGGAGCTGAGGGTACAGCTCAGAGGCCATGTTTGAGTATGCGGAATGCAGGAGACCACCTATGTCAAAGGTGAAATGGTAGTTCAGTGTGCTCTCTTGACTGGGTAACCACTTGAAAATCTGGGGATCTGTACATCCACTAAAAAAGCAGGAACTGATCTTCCTCACACATTCTCTTCTTCTGTGTCTCGGGATAAAAATGTACCTACTTTGTTTGTTTGTTTGTTTTCTGTACACATCCTGTTCTCATTGGTGCTGTATTCTGGAACTGCTCACAGACATCATGGTAGACACATTAAAATGCTGATAATCAATTGTTAAAATTATTGCACCATATTCCACATCTGAGAAACAACTGGGAAACAACTGAAACATCCTTAGTGTCCCCTTTCCAGTCAAACCCACCCCCACAACCTCTGGAACTCCTCAATCATAAAGTATGCAACGAAAATGTCGGTTGAGTGGTCCACCTGGACACATGTCAGCATACACAGCTCATAACAAATGTAACAACAAATATCAGCATGATTATGGTAGCAGAGCCTAATAAAACAATGTTTTGACAGTTACAGATAAGACATTTTTATGAACAGTGGACAGGGTTATCTGACATAAACAGAGGTCCAACTCCTACACTGGCAAATGGGCACTGTCATGTTACAATGACATTTCAATCACATTTCACCACCTCCTATCAGAACACCTGCATCCCATGAGACTTGTGTGATCCTATAGACCAGGGGTAATCAATTAAATCTTTCCGCGGTCCATTTTTGGCAGATAGCTCAGACCTTAGGTCCGGGTCCGCGGTGGCGAACGAAAGTTGTTGAGCGGGGGGGGGTGGCGAACGAAAGTTGTTGAGCGGGGGGGGAACGTAACACTCAAATGGGTGGTGAACGTAACACTGGTCTGAAAATAAATTCTCCGGTTTAAAATATAGTCTCCCGTTAAAATTTTTTTGGCATTTGGGTCCGTATCCAGTTAATCAGGAATGTGATTGGGTCCGGACAGGACGGCGTTCGGGTCCGGATCCAGACCGCAGTCCGCCATTTGGTGATACCTGCTATAGACACACCTGTACACACTGTTTTCGCTCATGCTACGATCATCGCTTCAAAGGAACTGCCTGACTCTCTTCAGAATCTCGTAAAAGGAAGGCATGGTAGGGTCCTCCACCTGCAACCCAAAGTCATGCTAGTAACCCCGAACACATGCTGACAGGTGCCAGAGAGGAGCAGAAAGCACACTGACTGCTCAGATCCGAATGGCATCCAGACTTCTAATTGAGCCTCTAAAATGCACTTATTTTCACATCAACTTTGTGTTTAATTCCTCAAAAGGTCAGTGTGCTGGAAATGCTAACAAGGAGCCTTGGCATCACATCCCTTGTTTCCGTGGGGAACTGGTGATCCTTCAGTTAATTGCCAGCCCCAAGTAATTATTTTCATTCCACACTTGCTTTTTATTGCTGTGACATGCCAGCGATTAGCAGATATGGACCATAGTGGTGGCACTGAAATTGAAGGATTAACTTGAGTTTAGTTGCCAAACGTCTCATTAATTTAATTACAACTTCACTTTTGCCAATGTTATTTTAATCAGGCCAGATTGTTAACCCACCAGATTAGAAGATATTTCTGACTGCAACATATCATTAGTGTCTGAAAGATATGAGAGATATATATTGACAGAAAGTAGAAGTAGAGAGAGGGAGGGTAGGGAAGGAAAGAAAATGAATATTATGGATTCATCAGACATTATGGATTCCTATGGAGCTCAGTGGTAGTGCTAGAGACATGTGACCAAACGAGCCAGTACAATTAGTTCTGGTTGTGTTGTTGGACATTAGAATGTGCAACCATAATATCTTGTCATTTCCTCCCATCTCATGGCCAATTGCAGTCAGTACTGCTTTGAGCTCCACTCAGCCCACACTGTCCAACCCACCAGCAGCACCTCCACCATCATCATCTCTACCACTACCAGCACTTCCACCATTATCATCCCTACCACCACAACCAGCACCTCCACCATCATCTCTACCACCACTACCAGCTCCTCCACCATTATCATCTCTATCACTACTACCAGCACCTCCACCATCATCTCTACCACCACTACCAGCTCCTCCACCATTATCATCTCTATCACTACTACCAGCACCTCCACCATTATCATCTCTATCACTACTACCAGCACCTCCACCATTATCATCTCTACCACTACTACCAGCTCCTCCACCATTATCATCTCTATCACTACTACCAGCACCTCCACCATCATCTCTACCACCACTACCAGCTCCTCCACCATTATCATCTCTATCACTACTACCAGCACTTCCACCATTATCATCCCTACCACCACAACCAGCACATCCACCATTATCATCTCTACCACCACTACCAGCACCTCCACCATTATCATCTCTACCACCACTACCAGCACCTCCACCATTATCATCTCTACCACCACTACCAGCACCTCCACCATCATCATCTCTACCACTACCAGCACCTCCACCATTATCATATCTACCACCACTACCAGCACCTCCACCATTATCATCTCTATCTCTACTACCAGCACCTCCACCATCATCATCTCTACTACCACTACCAGCACCTCCACTATCATCATATCTACCACCACTACCAGCACCTCCACCATCATCATCTCTACTACCACTACCAGCACCTCCACCATCATCATATCTACCACCACTACCAGCACCTCCACCATTATCATCTCTACTACCACTACCAGCACCTCCACCGTCATCATATCTACCACCACTACCAGCACCTCCACCATCATCATCTCTACTACCACTACCAGCACCTCCACCATCATCATATCTACCACCACTACCAGCACCTCCACCATCATCATATCTACCACCACTACCAGCACCTCCACCATCATCATATCTACCACCACTACCACCACCTCCACTATCATCATATCTACCACCACTACCAGCACCTCCACTATCATCATATCTACCACCACTACCAGCACCTCCACCATCATCATCTCTACCACCACTACCAGCACATCCACCATTATCATCTCTACCACCACAACCAGCACCTCCACCATTATCATCTCTAACACTACCAGCACATCCACCATTATCATCTCTACCACTACCAGCACATCCACCATTATCATCTCTACCACCACTACCAGCACCTCCACCATCATCATCTCTACCACCACTACCAGCACCTCCACCATTATCATCTCTACCACCACTACCAGCACCTCCACTATCATCATATCTACCACCACTACCAGCACCTCCACTATCATCATCTCTACCACCACTACCAGCACCTCCACCATCATCATCTCTACCACTACTACCAGCACTTCCACCATTGCAAACCAACTGTGCAAACCAAAAAATAATAATAAATCCACTGCAGTTACAAGATGCCTATAAATACCAAATAGTTCATCTGATACAGAAATAAAGAATCAAAAGAATAATAAGAGTGCAGAGATACAGTTTAACCTAGATTAAACCCACGCAAAGGTTTTAATCAATACCAGTTCATGTTTACTTTTGTTCCCAGTATGCAAATCATTTTGCTTTCCTTCCGACCTCAAGATAGCATCTACAGTTTCACAGACAAATTAAAATGTGTATCTCCTCAGTTCCAAAATGAACTTGGACCAGATGTCACAAAACATTGCAGTGCATATCTAAGACTTCCATTTGGTGTTAGGCATGCTAGTGTCTCTGGGGGTGGAGCTTTCCTGGACACAGAGGCGTGTACCTTTGAGCACGACCTCCAGCTCGTCCCGGAGGATGTCGAAGGTACTGTAGCGTGAACTGGTCTCAGGGATGATGTTTCTCTTGAGCCAGCCTCCACATGCGTACTGGTAGAAGTTCTCACAGGGGTCCGCCGCAGGGTCCATGTTCTCAATGAGACGGGACGCTAGAGCAGTGTGGAGAGGTTTAAGGTACAGTTCTGAGACTGCAACCCTGGCTCCAGTAATAAACAGTGTACAATATTTCCCCTGCTTGTGACAGATGAGTTGAAATCAGGTCGCTTAAAGCAGATAATGCACAGTTCCTTTAGCGTTTAATGTATGGATTCCTCTTATTTTAAACTGTTCAAAGTCTAATCAATATGCTATGCCTAATCCCTTGAGATTATTACAAATTTGCTTTCTCCAAATCATTGGATATGGTAACATGCACACAGTGATCTGATGTTTGTGAATTAGCAGGTGTGACTCTTGGAGAGAGTGTTATTCCTCCAGGAACCTGGGGGTGCATGACCATTTAAACATGCCTGCTCAGCCTTAACTCTTATTCCAAAGTCTCTCATATACGTTGTCTGACTTCTTGAGAAAATTAGCCTCAGTGTGCAGAGTGTGTGCATGAAGGTATGTAGATGTGTGCAGAATAGGCTTACCTGACCGGGTGCAGTCAGCCGTAGTACAAACTCCATCTACAACAAGCCAGAACACAAAACTGCTGAGGAGGTGATGTTCTTGAACACTATTAGCAATGTAATATGAACATGGACTAGAGTGGCCAGTGTAATATGAACATGGACTAGAGTGGCCATGTGAAAGGCATATTGGCACATTTCCAGAATTGGGGAAGTTAATTTCTAACATGAGGGACTTGGTTCAATCAATGCTCATTACCAAACCAAGACACTGGCAGTCTCCAGAGCTCAGTACCTACCTACCACTGTGACACTCTGACCCTCCCATACCCCCAGTCCATCTCCCTCCCCACCCCCAATCCTTCCTTCAGATGTGAAATTGTGAATTGTAGAGGATCACGTGAGGACATTGTCACTGTTCTGTCTCTGCATTTACCCAGTTAACTAATAGTTTCAACACAGGCCTCACTTTCTGAGAGACAGCTGAGAACTGTCTTGAAATTCAGTGTATTTAGGGAACCTTTATTTAGTCAGGCTTTTAAATTAAGAACAGATTTGTATATTTGCATTGATGGCCTGGTTAGATCTAGATTCACTACGATACAGCAACAAACTACCTAGAATGAGTCAGATAATTGTCAAATGAAGTGAAATGCAAATGAGCACCTAAAAAAAGCAAATCCCAAAAATCCTTTTTACCTCATGCACATTAATAATATGTAAATGATAAATAATTAATAATCATTCAAAATGCAAACACATTCTAAGGTGAATTTTGTGACTATTCAAAGTTTATAATTAAGTTTCCATATACAGAAGCATTGGCTCCTGTACATATTCTTGTACTGGATGTTAGTAGAGTCATCCTACAGTGCAATATCCTACAGGGCAGGCTCCTACAGTGCAGGCTCTTACAGTGCAGGCTCTTACAGTGCAGGCTCCTACATAGCCAGCAAGCTGCTTCACAGCCTAAACACTCTGCTGATCTTTCACTTCTAAAGCCCTTTCCTACCACTCTGGTTCCATATAATTTAGACTAGCCCTAAAGTGTCATACCCATCCTGCTATTAGTATCTGAGGCTAGGCCACAGCCTCCCTGAAACCAAGGTCATCGTCTTTACAGAAGCACTTCTGCTCAAACCCAGACATTCATTTTTTGAGAGTCCTAACCCTGCCCACTCACCCAGTCATTCATGTTCTGAGAGTCCTGACCCTGTCCATTCACCCAGTCATTCATGTTCTGAGAGTCCTGACCCTGCCCACTCACCCAGTCATTCATGTTCTGAGAGTCCTGACCCTGCCCACTCACCCAGTCATTCATGTTCTGAGAGTCCTGACCCTGTCCATTCACCCAGTCATTCATGTTCTGAGAGTCCTGACCCTGCCCACTCACCCAGTCATTCATGTTCTGAGAGTCCTGACCCTGTCCATTCACCCAGTCATTCATGTTCTGAGAGTCCTAACCACACCCACTCACCCAGTCATCCATGTTCTCATAGACTTAACCCCACCCACACACCCTCTGATCATCTGCCCCATGGTGAACATACACCACGCCGTGGTTCTCTCTGGTCGGACCTCTTACAGGTAACCAGGCATGTCAAGTCCGTGCATGTCGCTGTGAGCCACCTAGATTTGCTTCAAGACCCAGACCTTTGCACCTTCCTCCGTTCCTATGCCACTCACACTACTGGCTGTCTTTGCACATTTTTTTAAATGCAGCAGATAATAACACAGGACAGAAAATTCCCCATTACTCCTAAGGATTTGGCCCTTCCTTGGAATGCGAGCTACCCGTAATCCCAGAAAAGTTGCCTTGAAATCTTTGCAGGCATGGGACAGAAAAAGCAGAAAAGAGAAAACTGCTACAGGCTGTCAATGGGCCCCCCAATCACTCACCACTCTGCGTGGCAAAGAGGATGATGAGAGCCACAATGACGATGAAGAGCAAGGATACGATAGTCAGCAGGCCGATCTCCAGTGACGTCCAGCCAGATTTCTTTCTCTGGGCATTGTTGTCAGCCATGGCGCACTGTCCTTCTGGGGCAGCCTGCAGCAACTCACCTGAACCACACAGAGGACAAGAAGAGGGGGAAGAAGAGACAGATGGGCACAAGAGTGAGATTGAGAATGAGAGAGAAAGAGAAAGAGAGAGAAAGAGCAGAAAGTGGTAAACAGTGAAGTGCTGAGAGAGGAAATCTCAAAAGCAAAAAGCCACTGCAGGAGAGTTTGTCCTGAGTAGAGCTCGTAGAAGGAGCATACCTCCTGTAAAGTAATCTGCCCTTAAAGCTGTGGTGTGTCTCTCTCAAGCAAGTGCTTCTGTTTTCCAGCCTTCGGACAAATGAGGAGTCTGAAGAGATCGTGCTTCAAGCTGTTAAGTTTATCTTGACAGGCAATTAATCCTTGATCCCTCTATGACGTGTGTGCATGCGCGAATGCATGCACACACACACACACACACATACACACAAACACACACACACACAGTTACAAGCTCCACTAGTGACCTGACCCCACAGATGGGTCTGTCTTGCTGTGTTCTAGCTGAGATGACAGGACCCTAGCCTGGGGACAAAGTCTCTTAAAGTCTCCCTTTAAAGGAGTGAACAGGAGACACCCCCCCCCCCCCAACACACACAAACACACACTCACACACACACACACACACACACACACACCATCATTTTCTCTTTGGGTTAAACAAACTGAACAGCATCTTTTCTACAAGTTCTACAAGTCATTTGATACTGGCTGCTGTGGTTCTAGTCTAGTTGTGTATGGTTCTAGTCAGCAAGCCCAGATTATATACATAAACACATATCTACATACATGTTTTTGGTGCTGTAATTCAAATTCTAAAGCCTTCTAAATAATGAATGCCTTAAAGAATGTTGTGTATTTAAGAAGTGGAAGTTTTAAGTCAAAGAGTATCTAGGCAGAATGACAAGATTCACGTGTGATTATATATCAGCAAGGTGATGAGCAGGAGGTGTATGTATGTGTGAGACACCCGCACACATGCATGTGTATGCATAAATGTATGTATGCATATTCATGTATGTGTGCACATATGATGAACACACATGATTCTCCTGATGAACGCTTTCTTGTGGATGCCCATCACTTCCTGTGAAAATGTAAAATATGAAAAATCCATAATCCTTCACTCTTAATCCTCCTCAAAGCTCAGTGTGAAAGTGAGCAACCAGCATCTGGTTCCCCACAAGGTTGTTTGAGTGTGGTGGTATGGGTGTTCATATTAAGATATTATTCTGGGTGTACATACTTGTGCAATAGAGTGTCCCTGTAACATTACACACATGAACAGAATGCTACACAAATAATCTGTACAGAGAGGCAGTTGGTACGATGCATTAGCACATGACATGCAACACTGTTCATGGCATCCAGTGCCTTTTATTGCTCTAAACAGAACGTGAAATGTTCAAAACTTTATATTGCTTTGACTGAAACTGTAAACATGATTTACTTGTTGGGAAAACAATTTGTTTGCTTTTGCTATTTGTTTGTTTGTGTAAAGCAGGTGGGTTTGGCAAAGAAATGTACTTAACATTAGAACTATCTGTATTGCCATAGAAGGCTCTGTTAGTCTGTCTGCCTGTTGCGGGCCACATGGTACTGTAATTGGTCATTACCATGTGAAGAAAAAATTTCTTTGCTGGATTCAGGTGGACAGGAGCCCACCCCAGTCCTGCCCCAGTCCTGCCCCAGGTCAACCCACTGAACACGGGCACATCTCCCCCACTTCCACATGCTCTTACACGTGCCATTACAAACCCAGACTCTGATCACTTTTGGCCTAACTAAACATTCTCTCTCTGTTTTGGTTGCTGTTTTCAGGTCAGACTCAGGACTATATATTTTTGCCGCTCAAAAGGCAGATAACGTTGCTGTATGTTTACTGTAGAGGTCGTTAAATGTTATGAGCAGGTTCCATTGCTTTTAATTCTAAATAATAGTCCATATTATATTTTTAATTATTTGTTTGTTTACAGTATTTTTTCATTATGTCTTCCTTTACTTTTTTTACTTTTGAGCACATTCTTCATTTTCAGGTGAGATCTATTTATATAGATGAACAATACAATACACTTACAACAAATTATTTCATGTTAAGCTTTTAAAGTTTATATTTTATGGTAAAAGTTATGAGATAAAGGTTTTCAGTATGGTGTGTTTGAAGACATCAAACACACCATACTACATACTACATAGACCTACACTATCCCAAATTCTATGCAATCTCCCCCTAAAAGGTTTTTGGGACAGCCCTGTGAATCATAAGGACACACCTCTCTGAAGCCCATTGGCCTACCGGTCAGAACCTGGCTGAGACCTCGAGACAATCTGGCCGCCCTCATGCTGTGTGAGTGTGGACACACTGGCTGGTGTGATGACATGTGGTGTGTGTTGGCCGGGCATGTCAGGAGGGCCCTGGACACAACAGCAGTTGTGCAGCCTTGCCACTCAAATGGGCGGGGCAAAGGGGAGGGGTTAAGACAGATACAGAAGGATATTTCAGCCAATTGGAACATTGTAAAATAATTGTGGGATGGACTTAACATTTTTAAAACCAGTCAAACAGATACTGTCAGTCTTTTGTTTCTTTATTTATTTCCTTGACAACATTGAGGTCTGAACCCCTGACAACGTTGAGGTCTGATCCCCTCACAATGCTGAGGTCTGATCCCCTCACAACGCTGAGGTCTGCACCCTGAACTCGTGCCAAGTGTCAGTGTAAGTGTGAAAATATCAGGACTTGTTTCCCCTCTTACCACATCACATTGTGATCCTGTTAGTCAGCAGGACACAGTCAGTCAGCAGTCTAGTCAATATCTGCTCACTGTGCTAGGACACACTAGTATTCCTGGAAGACAAATAGTAAATGATTGGTCTCAATCATGTCAGCACACAGAGAGACAGAGAAAGAAGCCCTTGTGCTTTGCATGTGTTCTGAAACAGGGTAGCGCGTTCTGTGCTGATGTAGCATACATATCTCAGACCAGATTTCTTACACATTTAAAATGTTCTATTGAAGACAGTAATTGTATGAAATGAAGATATATTACATGTGCTTAGGAAATATATTTTGCATTTGTTAAAATACCATCAAAATATATTTAGAACTGCCATACCCTTAGAGAAAGCAATCTAACTAATACCTTGTACATATATTTATTTAGTTGTGTGCATCACTCCACATTTATATAATCACATGTATGTATTTTTCAGTTTTACAATAGTTGTATCTCTTCTTAAATATTAAGAGTTATATTAGCCACTTTGACAAATGTTGGTCATTAGAAAGGGAGTGAGAGAGAGGGAGAGAAAGAGGGTGAATGTGAGAGAGGGCTGAGGTGAGGGGGAGTGAGAGAGAGAATGTTAGGGGGAGAGAGAGTGTGAGGGGGTGAGAGAGAAAGTGGGGGGTGAGAGAGGATGAGGGGTTGAGAGAGAGGGAGAGTGAGGGGTGAGAGAGCGTGTGAGGGGGTGAGAGAGAGAGTGGGAGGCTGAGAGAGAGAGAGAGAGAGAGAGAGAGAGAGAGAGACCTCCAACTCTTCTCCACCTGATCCTATGTGACAGGTTGAGCAGTGAGTTGTGGCGGCAGCATTTGCCACATGCACCAGGTGTCGTTGGAGAATGTCTCACGTCTCTCCCACTGACTTCACCAAGTTCCTTGTCTCCTACTATTTCGCAAAAAACATCATATGCTCTGGCTGTCTGTGACAGAACATCAAGATGACCAAAGTTGCATTTACATCATTTGGCCAACATTCTTGTACAGGGCGACATGACCTTGGTGGAGTTAGAGCCTTGTAGTACCTACTAAAACCATGATAAGAATATTCTCTGGACTCAGACGTGCAGGAAACAAAGTTGTGCATCCAGTGACATCACAAACACATAAGATGCTGCGCACCACTGTAACACCCTTCACTCAGAACTCTTTTACTCATTCATCACACACACACACACACACACACACACACACACACTTCAAGTGTTAGGGTACACCTGAAGAACTCATGACGAGACCACAGCCAAAATCTGATCAAATGTTATGTGTTTCTCTTGCTGTCCACAGTGACCAAAGACCACGAGACCATAAACTCGGTTCAGCATCCTTACTATCAACATCACAAACCAGAAGAAAGCATCCAAGCAAAGCACATTTATTAGAGCTCGAGCTATATTAATTTCACTATAGTGGATTCTAATATTGCATCCACTGATAAGTATGATACACCCCTAAATGCGTAGAAATGAAGACATCTCTAAGAGTTATCTAGCAATATGAGATTAGTTTCAGAGCATGTCCATGGAGCAACGGGGATGAACGAGCAAACTGCAGGCGGAGTATTCGCGTCAGTTCCTTACCAAAATCAGAATACACCGCAACTTTACCGCTGCGCTGGCAACCGGTGCATGTAAAAATCCCTCTGATCAGCCCACCGCTGTGACAGATATACGCGACACGCATGAGGGACTTACCAGGTGTCTCTGGAAATTTGCGGTCGATGATATAAATGGGCATCACCAACCGATCAAACATCCATCAAATCCGCGAGAAAGAGACAACCTTCCGGAGAGCGTGCTACTGAAGCTTGGTGATCGACGACCGCACAAGTGTTCCTATCGTTGGTTCCCGTGGGTCGGGAACAAATGGTTCAGTGATGTCAGTGTTCTCCGCTACCTGTTAACGGCGCGAGAAGATCTCGCACAAGGATATCCAGAATCAGACTTGCCTGAGGCTACATAGGCAATATATATAAATAAATGCCAGTTATAATAAACTAGAATTCTTCTACAAAATGAGCAAATGTGTCTCTGCAGGGAAGTACTTAAGTTGTCGCGGTGTCTAACGTTGCCTCCCCCAAAAGGCGGTGTTTAGAAGTGATATTCCAAACGAAAGCAGCGCTGCGTCGACGCTGTAGCCATTAAAGAGCGCACAAACATGAGCCTCTACTCAGCGGCAGCGAGCACGTTTGGCGAGTATTGCGAGTAGGCCTATACAAAACAGGATCTGAGCTAAAACTATGGTTAAGCACTGATACGACCGATACTACAGGGTTTTCTTGGGTTCATCTAACAAATCCGCACAGTACTACGTTAGCTTAAAAATTTTATACATATATGAGTTTGCATTTACATAATTTAAAATTACAATTAAGTAGTATTTTTCTTTATAATAGAGACACCACAGTATTTCACGGCTAGCTATGCTGCATATGATGAAATCAGATTACAGTTAGAATGTAAGCTATGTAACTTTATAGGCCTACGATACTTGGTGCGTCTTTCCTCGAATCTTGACGTTTGTAGGGAGAGAGAGCGAGCGAGCGTGCATTTTCGGAGGTTTTTTTTACATGCTATGTGCATGTTGATTTTGACAGATATCTAAGGAGTTTTGCTTCGTAAGACCCCATGCGACAAGTGTTTGTACTGTACTATACTAATATGAAGAACAGTACTGTTGAAGCCCACAGTCATCTGGGAGTAAAAAATATCTCATTTCCAACTTTGGTTTGTTTATATATTTACTGATTTGTTTATCTGTATTTACTGTGTTTGTCATTGTTTTGAAAGGGAGAAATTTGTTAGGAGGCATTTTTGGAGCCCTTGACGAATCAGAAAATAATTCCCCTTTTATACTTTACACTTCATAGAGCCACCATAGTATGGTGGTACATCAGAGATGTGCAGTATGAACAGACCAGGAGGTTGTTAGACTAATCCCTGAACTGCAGGCATGGTACTGTGTGCACATTGAAGTGTCCACTCTGACCCCAAGCACTGCCCAACCTTGTAGACAGGTGGTTGGACAGGACAGAATTTAGAAATGAGAGAATAAGGAAGCGAGGAACTTGGCAGTCTGCTAGCTTTGAGCCAGGCCAGTGTGGCGGTAATGCCACCTCCGCCTGATATTTAAGAGGCAGACACATCCGCAGAGATGAATACTCGTTATGGGATTTGGGTTTACGTGAAACAGAACAACAGAATAATATGTGAAGGACGACGCACACTTACAACTTGTACAAACTAGACAAAACAACCGAGAACATACACACTGAATAAACACTATAACTCAAAACACTAACATATTACCTAACTAGAAGACAACATGTAGAACTCTTTAAATCTAGGTTGAAAACCCACTTATTTAGTCTAGCGTTTGATAATTAATATCCCCCTTAGATAAAGGTACAGATCCAGGGGTTCATAGACGAAGGGTTTTATGGTAGACTGGGGTGCTGGTGCTGTCATACTGTCACTGCTCGTGGTCACTCAAGTTTGTTGGCAGTGCAGTGGACGGATGCCATTGTCTCAGAATGCCCCCAAGCCTATGTTACCTTCTGGTTCTGCCTTTTTTTAGCTAGGCTGTAATAATTTAACTTAGTGCCGGAGTTGCTGCCACACTCCAGAAATGTTTATAATTTTACCTGTCCCGTATATGTCCTCATACAGAGCTAATTTTCCCTGTTTCATTTCTCCACATGGCTGCCCGCCTGCTTGAGGAATAATGAGATGAGGAGAGACAAGCGATCCATCCTGGCCGGCCACCTCCTGCCTAACCGGATGCCTACACCATGATGGACATTATTACATCTTTTATATTCTGTCTAAATGGACATTATTGCATCTTTTACATTCTGTCTACATTCTGTCTATATTGTTGTTGTTGTCATGGTGACCGGTGTCGGCCAGAGGAGCATGGGTTCCCCCCCTGAGTCTTGGTTCCTCTCAAGGTTTCTTCCTCATGCAAAAAAACTAGGGAGTTTTTCCTTGCCACTGTCGCCTTTGGCTTGCTCACTGGGGGCTAGGACTCGGCACTTGTAAAGCTGCTTTGTGACAACAACTGTTGTAAAAAGCGCTATATAAATAAAATTTGATTGATTGATTGATTGATTGAACTCTTGCATTAAAAGATAACCACACTAGACAAAGGGCCATAAAGATTAACAGACCATACATTTGGGGAACACATTAAACAGACTAAACTAAACACACAATGTAGAGTAGACATTCACCACAAACGCTCACGGCAAACGCAATCAACGAACAAATACAGCACACACATACTATCCCTAAACATATTACAGCATTTCTGAAAATAGATTATATAGAAACATCTTGACATAACCAGTGACTCAGGAAACTCGGTAGTTAATGAACATGAACAAACACAATGACACACAAAGTATCTCTTTAAACAGAACTCATAGATTCTACAACCTTGCCATAACCATACTACAGACAACTCAATGATCCCAGAGGGTAATCTTCCAGACTACTACTTTATATACACACTTAACACGGAACAGCTGGGGAGGCAACGCCTAGGGGCGTGGCCATAAAACACATGGGGGGGGGGGGGGGGGGGCAGAGACGTAGGCATGACAAACAGAAATGGGCAGGGACAGGTGTGACATTGACCAGTGCCAAATTAAACTTCCATTAATACCTGGACACCTGCTGTGAGTGGTCAGCTGGGAGTGGTCAGTTCGAGTGAGGCAGAGTCATACAGTTAACACACAGGAACGATTGAATAGTGGTTTGCCCATGATCATAGTCTCAGTAATATCCTGAAATTTTCACAGGTTTCCAAAAACATTAGGTTGCATGAAAGTTTTCAGAAAAGGTATTCCATTACAGCCAAGACCCTGTCCAAGACTCACTATGTATGCCTGAACAGCTTTAATGGGCCAATGAGGATTGGCGGTCAGCACCATGACTGTCCCAGGGTTGTACAGCCTCAGTTTGAGCAGGCAGGCAGCATGTTCACTGGGGTGTTCATGTGACCCTTCATGACTCTACTGTGGATATATTAAAACTACACTGATTGAAGTTATGGGACTACAGAGGTTACATGCTTCCTGCTTAAACACACCTGGGCCAGGTTTTTTGGGATACAGTCTTAATGTTCCCTTGGTTTGCACATGCCTGAATTAGATATCCCAAGGGCTGAATGTTTTCCAGGCTTTTACGTATATGAATCAGATGTGAGATGGAGGTCACACCCAGGAACTACCAAACTGGGCAGTGCTTAGGCCCTTCAGGCCCAGAGAGGAAGAGTCTTCTTCTTTCCCCTGACTCAGACGTGCCCCATTGCTTGGAGCGCCTTCCGCTCTAATTGTGCAGGCATTCCTTCAGGGAGCCCTGAGCGTCAAGCTTTGGCCACAGCACAGCTCTCTTCTGGTGCCTGCGTCTGGACGATCTGTTTGGTATTAGCATGCTGGCACGGCTTCTTCTTCCTCCAGCTCCCGCAAGGAATATTTCTCAACGTGCGCTTCCGCCCTGCTCGAGTTACTGCGCACGACAAGGAGGCTCGGTGCCAACAACAATCGAACACTTCACCACCACTCCGAGTGCAGTCAAGAAGAAATGCCTGACAGGAACCGCAGTAGTGGGACGTGATGGCCACTTCCACTGTGTTTGGACTTTGTGGTGTAATGTTGTTTGGTGCTCATGTTGAAATGATCAGCACTGATCAGAAAAAAGGAAGATGGATCAAAAGGGATTAGAATTGATCGAAAAGTCTATGTTGAAGCTAGAATTGATCATTCTGTGTGTGTGTGTGTGTGTGTGTGTGTGTGTGTGTGTGTGTGTGTGTGTGTGTGTGTGCATTTGCATGGATATGTGTGTGTGTGTGTGTTCCTTAAAACTGCCTTAAATGGTTCATTCTGCTGACGAGAGCTGTACCACTAAAACCATATTTTGAATCTCAGTGGTGCTATGTGCTGAGGCCCCTGAGGTACATCTACCCATGGAGCGACTAGCATGGCTGTCTCTGCTATTAGAGGTGCAATATCCTTTTCTCTAGCATAATCCTCAAACTTTGGAAAAAGGACAGTTAGCAAACTAGAGGACTGGTGAACTATTAGATGCCAATAGGTAGCCAGTGGTCCATCTGAATCACCCCAATGTCCTAAATATGAATAAACTGGAAACTGGCTATCTTGATTGAAGAAAAGTCGCATATGGAGATATAAACCTGCCTCAAGATGCTGCAGTGTTTCAGCTCATTCCTCAGAGCTCTTGTGTGATGTAAGGTGAGCATGCTCAAACACTGCCTCTTATGTGTTTTCAACTAAATGTTTGGAATTAGTAGGTGTTGCTATTGAATGTCCGGAGGGTTGGCAGGTCTGTTATCACGTTGCGACTAGGGCTTGTCAAGCACAGCTGCTGTGTAAATCACTTTAACTGCCCTCTGGATGATGCGGCGCTAGCTGTATTCACTTATCCAGAGAAGGAATTAGCACAGTGTGCTGCGTGATTATATGTGCTTTCTGTTTGGGGCATGCTTGTTTTCCTTCAGTTACAATAGTCATTTCTCTTGGGGGTGTGGCACAACGATTTTCTTTGTTTTGTTTCATTTTGTTTTGTTTTGTTTTGTTTTTTGGTGTTGGAGCTTTTCCTGTGTGTGTGTGTGTGTGTGTGTGTGTGTGCTCGCGCGCGTGTGTGTGTGTGCGCGCGTGTGTGCGTGTGTGTGTCTGTGATGAGAGAAAGAGAGATTGCACGGCTAAGCTTGTCGGTTATTAGTCTATTCACTTATGGCCCATTTTACCTAATACTGACTCTTTCAAATTGACATTTCAATAGGCAATAGTCATTAACATTGAACTTAAAATACAGGATTTATCTATGCCCTATATAGTATATAGTAGTTGTATTTAGCTAACTGCTATTAAGATGATTGCTTACTATGCTAATGTAAACATAATGTAATGTAATGTTACTTTCTGTGCAAATGTAAACGGTTGGTTTCAGGTAGAGCAGGACTCAGGACTATAAGCGCTATATACTATAAGCACTATACACTCTCTGGCCACTTTATTAGGTAAACCTGTCCAACTGCTCATTAACACAAATGTCGAATCAGCCAGTCACATGGCAGCAACATTTGGGCATGTAGATATGGCCAAGACAATCTGCTGCAGTTCAAACCGAGCAGAATGGGGGAAGAAAGGTGATTTTAGATGACTTTGAACATGGCATGGTTGCTGGTGCCAAATGGGCTGGTCTGAGTATTTCAGAAACTGCTGATCTACTGGGATTTTCACGCACAACCTTCTCCAGGGTTTACAGAGAATGGTCAGAAAAAGAGAAAACATCCAGTGAGCGGCAGTTCTGTGGCTGCAAATGCTTTGTTGATGTCAAAGGTCAGAGGAGAATGGCCAGACTGGTTTGAACTGAACAGCAGCAGTAACTCAAATAACCAGTCGTTACAACTGAGGCATGCAGAAGAGCATCTCTGAGCGCACAACACGTCGAACCTTGAGGTGGATGGGCTACAGCAGCAGAAGACCACACCGGGGGCCACTCCTGTAAGCTAAGAACAGGAAACGGAGGCTACAATTCGCACAGGCTCACCAAAATTGGACAATAGAAAATTGGAAAAATGCTGCGTCTCAAAATTGATGAGTCTCTATGAGTTTGATTATCTTGAACATGATAATGAGTTCACTGTACTCAAATGGCCTCCACAGTCACCAGATCTCAATCCAAAAGAGTACCTTTGGGATGTGGTAGTATGGGAGATTCGCATCATGGATGTATAGCTGTCACGTTGAGGACCCCGGCCCCTTTCTTTTGGGCGTGTGTATACGTTGTCCACGTGCATTGTCTGCGTCAGTGGATCTCCGTGGTTATGGTTATGTCGTGTGATAATATGTCTCACCTGTGACTTGTCTCTTAATCACGTGGGGCTAATGTGGTTTGTCTATTTAATGTGCGCTCGCGCAGTGTCCTGTGCTCGTCGTTGTCTAATGTCTACACGTTCCGTGTGAAGTATATGTTGCTCATGCGCTATTGCGCAATCTTATTTAATAAAAGTGACGTAGAAAAGGAGGATTCGTGTCTCGTCCTTCGTCCCTCGCCGAACGTCACAGAACGACGAGCCGTCAAGAGACACCGAAACATGCCAGGCTACAAGAGCAAGCCCAAGAAGGGAAAAAAGTCCTGCAAGCGGCACCACCGCTCTTCTTCCTCCCCCCCGCGCCGCGAAGCCCCCACCAGACAGCAGTACGAGTGTGGCGGGAGAGACATCCCTCGCCTTCCCGGGAGGGCGAGCTTGGGGAGGAGGAGAACACACCCCCGCACCAGGGAACCACGCTGACGCTGGCGCAGCTCGAGGAGGACCCGATCCCGACCCCGAGGCGGCGGAGAGGTGTCGCCAGGAGGCGGTGCGACTTTGGGGGAAGTACCACCCCTCTTCATCCAGGGATCCCTCGCCCCTGCGAGTGAGCTCCTTTGCGCTCTGCGGGGCGGAGAAGACCCCCGAGAGCGAGTTTGTGGAGGGGGACTCCCCAGGCGAGGAGGAGGAGCTGGACGACGAGGAGGAGGCCTACCCTCCGTCGTTATACGACGGCTCCACAGTGGACTACGGTGGAGAGGGAGAGGACTACCCCCCGTCGCTAGACGATGCGTCCACCGTCGACTACGGGGAAGAGGAGGAGTTCGAGGAAGAGGACTACCTCCCTCCGCCCGTAGGTCCCTCTACCACCGTGGAGGAAGGCGAGGAGCAGGAGTACGACGAGGAGGAGTACCCTCCGTCGGAGTGCTCCGCATACCCCGAGGACGACGGTGGGGAAGAAGAGGAGAACGGGGAGTACACTCCGTCCAAGGGCTCCTACACAGAGCAAGAGGAGAGCCCTCCCCCCTCGGAACTGTCCGCCGGGACGGTGAAAAGGAGGTGGAGTCCAGAGGCGGGCTCATCCCCCGAGCGCTCCCCAGCCAGCGACATGGACTGTTCCCGGGGTGGCAGCTCGGGGCAGCCCATGAGCTGGAGCCGTGGCAGTGAGGAGGAGATGGAAGCAGAGGAAGCCACTCCCACTGCCAGGTCTGGAGGGAGATCCCTGGGCGAGGAGGGATTCCCGTACGGCCCGCCGAGGGGTGAGACCAACCGCGCTGCACCTGGCGCGTCGGCCAACCGCGCTGCACCTGGCTCGTCCGCCAGCCGCGCTGCGCCTGGTGGAGGGTTTGCAGCAAGGGCAGGAGGAGCACCGCCCACTACAGCAACTGCAGCACCAGTGGCTCCTGGTCTCTCTCCCCTAATCGCCCTCCTTCTGGCGCACAGCATGGCGCCACTGTTATGTGTGTCCATCCCAGTTTTCGTCTGTCTTCCCGTATGTGTACCGAATCCCTTTTTCCCGTTTGTTCCTCTGTGTGTAAGTGTTCCTGTGTGTATGTTTGTAAATGTACCGTTTAATGTGTCTAACGTCTTTTCCCCCGTCTTCCCAGGGGGGGTGTGCTAGGCGATTCATTACGGACGCTTCACCAAGGGCAGTCACTTCCCAGACGCAGGACTGAGCGCGTCGGATCCGCCCATCGTTGTGGGTTCGGGGCACTCTGTCCTGTTGGCACCCCAGGACGGGTAGTGCCCTTGGAGGGGGCGTCTGTCACGTTGAGGACCCCGGCCCCTCCCTTTTGGGCGTGTGTATACGTTGTCCACGTGCATTGTCTGCGTCAGTGGATCTCCGTGGTTATGGTTATGTCGTGTGATAATATGTCTCACCTGTGACTTGTCTCTTAATCACGTGGGGCTAATGTGGTTTGTCTATTTATTGTGCGCTCGCGCAGTGTCCTGTGCTCGTCGTTGTCTAATGTCTACACGTTCCGTGTGAAGTATATGTTGCTCGTGCGCTATTGCGCAATCTTGTTTAATAAAAGTGACGTAGAAAAGGAGGATTCGTGTCTCGTCCTTCGTCCCTCGCCGAATGTCACAATAGCCAATAAATCTGCAGCAACTTCGTGATCCTATCATGTCAATATGGATCAGACTCTCTGAGGAATGTTTCCAGTACCTTGTTGAATTTATGCCATGAATGCCAAACCAGTAATAGCTGGCCAAACCAGTAATAGCAATGCCAAACCAGTAATAGCAAGGTGTACCTAATAAAGTGGCCGGTGAGTATATTCTATAAGCATCATATACTATAAACACTATGTATTATAAGCACTACATTCTATAAGCACTATATACTATAAAAACTATATTCTATAAACACTATATACTATAAGTATTGTATACTATAAACAATATACACTATAAACACAATATACTACATGCATTATATACTATAAACACTATATAATCAAATCAAATCAAATTTTATTTATATAGCGCTTTTTACAACAGTTGTTGTCACAAAGCAGCTTTACAAGTGCTGAGTCCTAGCCCCCAGTGAGCAAGCCAAAGGCGACAGTGGCAAGGAAACACTCCCTAGTTTTTTGCATGAGGAAGAAACCTTGAGAGGAACCAAGACTCAGGGGGGGAGCCCATCCTCCTCTGGCCGACACCGGTCACCATGACAACAACAACAATATAGACAGAATGTAGACAGAATGTAAAAGATGCAATAATGTCCATTTAGACAGAATATAAAAGATGTAATAATGTCCATCATGGTGTAGGCATCCGGTTAGGCAGGAGGTGGCCGGCCCAGGATGGATCGCTTGTCTCTCCTCATCTCATTATTCCTCACGCAGGCGGGCAGCCATGTGGAGAAATGAAACAGGGAAAATTAGCTCTGTATGAGGACATGTACAGGACAGGTAAAATTATAAACATTTCTGGAGTGTGGCAGCAACTCCGGCACTAAGTTAAATTATTACAGCCTAGCTAAAAAAGGCAGAACCAGAAGGTAACATAGGCTTGGGGGCATTCTGAGACAATGGCATCCGTCCACTGCACTGTCAACAAACTTGAGTGACCACGAGCAGTGACAGGATGACAGCACCAGCACCCCAGTCTACCATAAAACCCTTCGTCTATGAACCCCTGGATCTGTACCTTTATCTAAGGGGGATATTAATTATCAAACGCTAGACTAAATAAGTGGGTTTTCAACCTAGATTTAAAGATTGTGACTGTGTCAGAGTCCCGGACACATTTAGGAAGATTATTCCAAAGCTGGGGGGCCTTATAAGAAAAGGCTCTTCCCCCTGCTGTTACCTTGTTAATTTGTGCAACTAATAACAGACCAGCACCCTGTGATCTTAGTTGACGTGGGGGTTCATAGTAGGAAATAAGTTCCTGGAGGTATTCAGGAGCAAGCCCGTGTAGTGCTTTATATGCTAATAATAGAATTTTTAAATCAATACGAAATTTAACTGGGAGCCAATGCAGGGCTGATAGGACTGGTCTAATATGCTGAAATTTTCTAGTTCTGGTCAGAACTCTAGCTGCGGCATTTTGAACTATTTGAAGTTTATTTAGATTCCTATTTGAACATCCTGACAGTAGTGAATTGCAGTAGTCTAGTCTAGAGCTAACAAAGGCGTGCACCAATTTTTCTGCATCATCCTGTGATAATGCATTTCTTAATTTGGCAATATTGCGGAGATGTAGAAAAGCTATCCTAGTAGTATTATCTATATATTTATCAAATGATAGGTCAGAGTCGAGTATGATGCCTAGGTTTTTGGCTACTGTGCCAGGTGTAATGGGATAGTCTGCAAGATTAAGCATTAAATTTGGAATTTTCTGTCTTGCGGCCTTAGGGCCCACAAGGAGAACTTCTGTTTTGTCCTCATTTAATTGTAGGAAGTTTAGAGACATCCAGCATTTAATATCTCTTACACAGGCCTCAATTTTTCCTAAACTGAGTTTGTCATCGGGTTTGGCTGATATGTAAAGTTGAGTGTCATCCGCATAGCAGTGAAAATTGACACCATGTTTGTTTATAACTGTGCCCAATGGTAGCATATATAATGTAAATAATAGTGGTCCTAAGATGGAGCCATGCGGGACCCCATATTTAACCATTGTACGTACGATTTGTTAAGTAAGACTGAAACCATGAAAGGGCTGTGCCTGAGACTCCAACCCAGCATTCTAACCTTTCTAGCAAAATCCTATGATCAATTGTGTCGAAAGCTGCACTAAGATCAAGAAGCACTAACAGTGATACATAGCCTTGATCTGATGCAAGGAGGAGATCATTTGTTACTTTAACTAATGCTGTTTCAGTACTGTGATGGGGCCTAAAACCAGATTGGAACTTTTCAAATATGTTATTCCTATGCAGATATAGGCATAATTGCTGGGCAACAGCTTTTTCTATGATCTTAGATATAAATGATGTGTTTGAAATAGGTCTATAATTAGATAGCACAGTCGGATCAAGATTTGGTTTCTTGATCAGAGGTTTGATAATTGCTAACTTACATGATTTGGGCATGTGACCTATTGTAATGGATGAGTTAACTATAGTTAGAAGAGGCTCAGTTACAGCTGGTAATACCTCTTTTAATAACTTTGAGGGAACTGAGTCTAGTGTGCAGGTAGTACAATTTAAGGAAGAAATTATTTTCTCTAATTCTGATTTTGGGAGTGGATGAAAAGCATCAAGTTTTTCTCCCGGTATGTAATTTAAATCAACCAAACCAGATGACATACCAGTTGTATTGCTAATAAAGGGTTTTATATTTTGTCTAATATTCTCTATTTTATTATCAAAGAAATCTATAAATACATTACTAGTGAGGTTTAGTGGAATCTGAGGTTCTGTGCCTGCTTGATTTTTTGTAAGTTTAGAAATAGTATTAAAAAGAAATCTAGGATTGTTTTTATTTTTCTCTATCAGTGAGGCTAAGTATGCTGAGCGTGCTTTAGTGAGTGCCCGTTTGTAGTCAATAATGCTATCCTTCCAGGTACAGTGGAATACTTCCAATTTAGTAGATCGCCATTTCCGCTCTAATTTACGTGCTATTTGTTTTAAGTTTCTAGTTTGGTCAGTGTACCACGGGGCGAGCTTTTTGGATCTAGCTTTTTTATATTTTAGTGGAGCTACTATATCTAGAGCTGATCTGCAGGTATTCTCTAAGTAGTCGGTTAGACTATCTAACTCTCCTGGATCGGATGGCGAGTGGGCTAAAGCAGTTAAGTCAGGGAGGGTTTCAATAAACTGTGTTGCTGTTGATGAATTTATCGAGCGCTTTATACACTGCCAAGGAGACGGGCGGGTATTTATGTTAAGGTGAAAATCGAATTTGACTAAATAGTGATCGGAGATTGCTACGGTTTGCGGGAGTATGTTTATATTATCTACGTCGATACCCAGCGTTAATATTAGATCTAGGGTATGATTTCGATAATGTGTAGGTCTACTATATGCATGAACTAATGAGTAATAATGTCTTCATAAAATCTCCTTAGTCACTTGCTTCCTTGTTAGACTATGTGCTGTATGTTTTATTCCTTATTGATCATAAAACACATGAGATTTGATTAAACAACCAAGTGAGGTGCTTAGATACAGTGAAGTGGCCATAAACAACTGAGCTCAGCTATGCAAACCACACGTTGCATGTGCTGTACTGAGGGTCATAGGAGTATTGTTTATATAGGCATTTTGTTAGATTTGATCTGCATATTGTGGGCCGAGTTTGCTATTGAAGACAATACCAATGCTGCCAAGACCAGCACTGGGTGGGTGTGTGCATTTATGGGTATATATTGCATTCAAGCCCTTATGAATGAAGCCAGTGTACAGCAAACAGGCCCCACTGCCCCGCCACACGGCCCCACGGCCCCGCCACACGGCCACACGACCCCACGGCCCCGCCACACGGCCACACGGCCCCACGGCCCCGCCACACAGCCTCATGGCCCTGCCACACGGCCCCACGGCCCTGCCACATGGCCCCACGGCCACACGGCCCATCCAGAACCGCCATGCAGGGCTAGTGATGTGCAGCCCTGGGCAAATGAGGCTCTTGACTACACAGTGAAAATCTATGGTGTTAACAGTCCCTCCCTCCCATCCCTTATTTCTCATGCAAACACTAGTTTTCACATGCACACACAAGCACACACTCACCACCTGCAGCTATCCTATAAAGGCTATAAATACTGTAGAATAAGGTTGACTTCTGTCTGCTTCCAGGCCTTCCATGAGCAGTGCTCTCCACAACTGCTATATGTATGTACTCAAGCACCAAGCACCATAGCATAGGGTGATATTTATACTACCAAGGCAGCTACAGACAGGAGAACGTAGAATGACATTTTAAAGGCAAAATGCTTATAAGCAGCGCACATGCACACACACATGCACATATACACATATACGTGCATATATACACACCCACATGCACTTATATATACATACATGCACATATACACACACATGCACACACACACACACACACACACACACACATGTAGATATACACACATGCACATACACACACACATACACATGCACACACACACACACATATACACAAACATGCACACACACATGCACATACACACACGCATGCACATATGCACACACACATGCACACAAACATAGATTGAGACATACCCACCGCCCAAGCTCCCATCTCACCTGCAGGCTGTACTGCAGTAGCCATCTTGTTCTTGTTCTACTCAGTCATGCTGAGCGTACGATTGTTTCAGTCATTCATGTCCATCTTTCAGAAGGTGAAGAATGAGTGAAACACACAACACTTGAGTTCTTCAGTAATTGTACCATAGAGAGTGGAATTGTGTATTGGATTAATAGGGTGGAGTAGAGTGGGGTAGGGTGGAGTAGGTTGGAGTAGAGTGGGGTAGGGTGGAGTAGGTTGGAGTAGAGTGGGGTAGGGTGGAGTAGGGTGGAGTAGAGTCGGGTAGAGTGGGATAGGGTGGAGTAGGGTAGAGTAGAGTGCAGTGTTAATTTTGACAGCAATTTTTTATTTAGTTTTAGTCTTAGTCTTTTGACTAAAATGTCATTTAGTTTTAGTCATAATTTAGTCATTGGATTTGTTTTGTTGATAGCACTTTTGTAAGTTGCTCTGGATAAGAGCGTCTGCTAAATGACATAAATGGGTGATGCTGGGTGGAGGCAGGCACGACGAAAGGCTTTGGTGCTGACAGACACATTTATTGTGACAGACAAAGTGAAGTCCGGCGCAATAGCGCAAGCACATGAACACACGTAGCTCACTCAAGCACAAACTTTAGACAAAGACGAGCACAGCGAACGCACATTAAATAGGTGATTAACACAGACCCTCGTGATCTCGAGACAAGGCACAGGTGAGACTACGAACACGCTCACAAACAACCCACACCCACGGAACTACTAATATGGACATAACAGCACGCAGACAACATAACGGCACACCCACAGGGAAGGGTCTGGAGCTGTGACCGTGACAAAATGTAAATGTAAATGTAAATGTTTTTAGTCTTAGTCTAGTTTTAGTCAACTAATTATCATTAGAATTTAGTCGACTAATTATCAAAAGAATCTAGCTGACTAGATAAAATATATAATGGTGTATAAGTCATTATATACACTTGCACAAAATGAAACATTTATTAACCAGTTACAGAATATTTGTGACGTGTGGTGCAGTCACTTTTTTTCAACAGATATTGCGCAGATGGCACACGTAAAACACGTAGCAACACAAACACACGTGTGACTCAAACAACGACGAGCACAGGACACTGCGCGAACGCACAGACCACATAAACCCCACGTGATGACGAGATGACCCACAGGTGAGACGGATGATCACAAGACATAACCGCACCCACGGAGATCCACAGACGCAGACGCGTAGACGCAGAAGATGTAAACACATGCCCAAAGGGAGGGGTCGGGGACCGCAACGTGACAATAGTATTGTTTGTATGTGCAATATATACAAAAACAAATTTTCAAACAACTTTATTGACCTGAACTTATAGTTATTGAGCATAACAATAACAAAACATTGATGACCAGTAGGCCCGCTCTACCTGAAAACATATGGAGTTTGTTATGAACAATGCATTTTACATTCTATATAAAACTGGGTGCTGTAAAAACAATGCCATAGCCCGCAGATGTCGTTTCATTTGTCGTATTTTTCCCGACATCATTGTCCCACATGGTTTACACACCGTCTTGTTTTTCTCAAATTCAAAAGAGAAATGTGTCCATATATCGCCTCTTATCTTTCTCCCTGCTGACATTGTCGAGTTAACTTCGAGTTTAATTTCATGAGCCACAGTTCATAGGCTGGTATGGTCTTCCCGGGTTCTGTACAATGTGAAGACGTTAGTACTGATTGGACGGTTACCCGGTTTGTCCCTCCTCTCCATGTATGCTAAAGTAGTTACGGTTGGATCTCTTATTAACTTATCCCTACCTTTCACTAAACTAAATCAGGTCTGATTAGATGTCGTCGCTGGCCAATATTTTTGTCTTGTTTTTATTCATTGATGAAAATGTCCATTCATTTCCTCATCGTTTTTATCCCTTCGTATAGTTTTATTTAGTTATCGTCTTGTTTTCGTCATGAAAAAAAGGTTTGTTGACGAAAACTATGACGAAAATTATTCATCAACGAAATTAACACTGGCAGAGTGGGGTAGGGTGGAGTAGAGTGGGGTAGAGTGAGGTAGGGTGGAGTAGGTTGGAGTAGAGTGGGGTAGGGTGGAGTAGAGTGGGGTAGAGTGGGATAAGGTGGAGTAGGGTAGAGTAGAGTGGGGTAGAGTGGGGTAGGGTGAAGTAGGGTGGAGTAGAGTGGGATAGGGTGGAGTAGGGTAGAGTGAGGTAGGGTGGAGTAGAGTGGGGTAGGGTGAAGTAGGGTGGAGTAGAGTGGGGTAGGGTGGAGTAGGTTGTAGGAGAGTGGGGTAAGGTGGAATAGGGTGGAGTAGAGTGGGATAGGGTGGAGTAGGGTAGAGTAGAGTGGGGTAGAGTGGGATAGGGTGGAGTAGAGTGGGGTAGGGTGGAGTAGAGTGGAGTAGAGTGGGGTAGGGTGGAGTTGGGTGGAGTAGAGTGGGGTAGGGTGGAGTAGAGTGGAGTAGAGTGGGGTAGGGTGGAGTATGGTGGAGGAGAGTGGGGTAGGGTGGAGCAGGGTGGAGTAGAGAGGGGTAGGGTGGAGTAGAGTGGAGTAGAGTGGGGTAGAATGGGATAGTGTGGAGTAGAGTGGGGTAGGGTGGAGTAGAGTGGAGTAGAGTGGGGTAGGGTGGAGTAGAGTGGGTTAGGGTGGAGTAGAGTAGAGTGGGGTAGGGTGAAGTAGAGTGGGGTAGGGTGGAGTAAACACACACCCCACGACCATCAGAAACCCAGCAAACACACACCACATGACCATTAGAAACACAGCAGTCACAATAATACAGGAATGACAACAATAAGACAATAAAAGAGTGGGTATAAAGTGAGGAATGGATTAAGCATAAGGTAGATTACAGGTTGATCACTGACGCTATGAAGGTTAAACATAGGAACAGTGAGGAGACCAGCAACAGAAGACCTAAGTGACAGGGTAATGTGAATGTAGTGAGTCTCTCACCCAGTTTAAAAAGAAGCATATCACATTCAACTATAGGTACATGTCATAATATGCAGACCTCATAGCTCTGAAGCTAGAGACCTCCTGTATGGTTTCACAGGTGGAGGGAGAGGTCCAGGTTCAGTTTCAGGACCACGTAAACAGAGGAAGTCAGCTGTGAGAGGCTGCCTGAGTTTCCCAGACCTGCACTGCACATTTGAGTGTTTGTAGCCCTCTAGCACACTCATCCTAAACTCATGAAGGTTGTGTTAATTGGCTGACGTGTTGAGTCACATGTGTTGAGAGCAGGGGCCTCTCTGAATGTGCAGGTGTTCTGGCTGGGGAAACACCCAACATCCATGGGAATTTTGGCCTGCTATGCACTGTTTTGTCAGGAATCCACGTTTTCAGAATTTCTCATATAATCTTTGTTCCAGTAAGCACACGTCAATTGGAAAAGCAGTACCAACAAAAGTCGATCTCTTCTCTGAAGTCAGATATATGCAAAATTCATGCATGCTACATATTAGACATCTGTACACATTTTAATAGCAATGCCTACATAATGTATAAGTAATGTAAAATTAAATTGCCTTGTAACTTGAAAACCATACACAAATTCTAAAATCAGCATAAAAGTACTGTAAGGTCCATCAAATGTTTTGTTGAAATTTTGTAAATTATGAGTCACAGTGATTCAAACAACAGCTCACCCACCTAACCACAGCAAGCATGCCAGGTCATTAACAGCTAACCAGGTGCATTCCACCTGAGGTGCAAAACACAAGTGAAACATACAGGGTTTAAATACACAGATAGTTAAACTAGACACAAATGATACCAGTAACAAGGGGTGGTGTATAAGTGTATAACAACACTGCCTCCCCTTTTTTTTCTTTTATTCTGAAACTACTTGATTCTCAATTTCTTTTTCTTAATCATCTCAGGTTTCTTAAAGTCCCACGGGTATTTTAATATTTCCTCACTAAATTTTCTCAGCAACTGGGTTGTGTGAGGTTTCTCTCAGATGTTACATCTATTGTTTCAAGTAAAATGTCCTAGGGGAGATTTATGTGCACTTAGGTTGATGGTCTCTACCAACTCTGTAGGCTGTATAGTGGTATGAGTGTATATCCCCTCAGTCAAAAAATGGCAAAGACAGAGGAAACGGATATCGGCCTCCTGTTGCTTGCTAACACTGTTTTACCCAATTCACCAGGTATTGCACCTGGCTTGCCCATTTCCTGGAGTCCAGAAACCGAAGAACAACATAAATAGGAATATCCTGGGCCCCAACCAGAGGGTGAGGATCAGCGTCTGGCAGGACATTGTCCAATGGAGTGGGGATAAAAGGGTTGAGAAGAGAAACATGGAAGAAATTTGATTCGTGATAACGCCCAGGTAAGTCAAGCCAACAGGCAACACTGCTTATCTGCTTTGTAACTTTGAAAGGCCCAGGATATTTGGGTTGGAGGTTCCTACACCACTTACCAAAACTGAAGTTCTTGGATGATAGCCAGACGTTATCTCCAGGTTGGAATGTGGAAGCCTCCCACCAACATCAATCCTCATGGACCTTGCGATGATGGCAAACCACTTTGATACACTTTTGATCTATCCTCTTCCAGACTCCCTCACTTCGCCATATCCTGTCATCAAAAGGGACACTGGAAGGGTCAGCAGACCAGGCCATGAGAGGGAGCTGATAACCAAGCGAGCATTCAGTGAAGCCAGTGGCAGAATTCTCTCATCAATAATTTGAGTAGTTGCTGTTGGGTTGGTGTCTCCCAGGGTGACCTGAAGACAGAATGGAGTGAGCCCACCAGGAAAATAACATTTGTCAGATGGACATAACTACTTCTGACAAATGATCAATCTCTTAATTGACCTTCAACACAGTGGAGACTACTAGGCAATCAGAGGGCATAGTATTCTTATTTGAGTTGTGTAGGGTAATTCTACAATAAGCTTGGTATCCAGAATAGAGTCTGCCGTTGTGTAACATACACCAGGTTGACAGGATGTGGAAAGCTGAAATTGGGAGCAGAGCAGTCACCAATAAGCTGTCAGGGGTTCATCTGCTTAGCATTATGGTGGCAGTCAAAGTTCATATGATCAGTTAGACCTCAGGCACTGGTGAGAACTTGACAGACATTGTAAATATCTGTGATTAAATTGGTGGAATAATATAGGATGTCATCTGTTTTACTCTATGATTGTCATGCCCTATGCCATTTCTCAATGCTTGGGAAACAGACGGGGCATTACAAAGTAGACAGGGCATTACAGCGGCAGGCGGGGCATTACAGAGGCAGACAGAGAAACATAACCAAATATTTGTATTGTCAGTCTTTGTATTGAATGCCATTTAAACCCTCCTTGACGCAGATGAAATTATAAGTGCTTCTGTGGTCTAATTTGGTAAAAGACATCACTCCACAAAGTTTTTCTAATGTCACTGGAACAAGGGGCTTATTTGTTTTTTAATAGCATTCAGTCCTAGATCATCTTTACATCGGCAAAGTTTCTTACAAAGTTCCTACAAAGAAAAGTGCAGCTGCAGCAGGAGAGGAAGGATTCTGGTGGTGCTGCATGGAGCCGCCATCAGAACTACAGTAAATTAGCACGGGACGCTGAGAGACTTGAAAGTCACTTGAAGGTGAGACATCTCCAAGAAACTCACTGGTTTAGTTCATGACTTCATGCACAGTCCAGGAGTTGAAGCATGATGGACACTCAGTCTGATACTGCAATTGTCCGGTACAGGACATGGTTCACTGCCGTAAAGGCAAAGACTGCTGTGTAGTCTTAAACCAGCCAGTCTTAAAACTAGCTTTGGCCAGTTATCAGGTTCCACAGTAGAGGTCTGCACTCCCGCGGTAATCCCGCGGGTCCCGCGGGACCCGACAGAATATCTTGCGGCGCGGGACAGAATTTAATTGTTATTGGCGGGAGCGGGAGTTGAATTAGTCCAGGCGATGCGGGAGCGGGACCACATATACATGTAGAAAAATCCCGCAAATTAATAGTCTAGAAAATTATAATAATAACAACGCAATGATTTCCATGCAAAAGGAACAGGACGAAAACAACTAATCATTCAGTAAGTAAGCAATAAACCAATTCAAAATATTGGCTAAGCAACTGATCATGTGAACATGAAGTGTGTCATTTTGTCATTTTGATACAGACTGTAGACCAGGGGTCGGCAACCTTTGAGACATGGAGTGCCAACTGTAACATGTCCAGTCAATGAGTGTGCCACTATGGCCGCGAGTTTAAATTGTTGACCGAGGAGGGGGGAGGTGTAAATGGACACAAATTAAGTATTATATCGCGATCGATCGCCAAGTATAAACGCCTCCGCCGTTCGCGCGAGGTGTGCGTGCGGAGTCGCGCGCTACGGTCACTCGCGAAAGTATAATCCATTAATATAATAATTTATATTAAATTATATATATTTTTGCTGATGCTGGTCCAGTGTGTCGCGTGCCAGTGACTATGCCTCGGCGTGCCAATGGTGGCACACGTGCCATAGGTTGCCGACCCCTGCTGTAGACGGTCAACCGTCTATTTAAAATTCTATTAAAACAGGCGAATACACCACAATTAAGCAAACTACAGGAAACTACTGATGTATGGAAGTCATATTCCATTGTAATTAATGGAGATGGAAATCGGCTTGTTGTGATAGATGTCAGAAAGTGTTGGTGTACGTCACCTGACGGCACGTGTTTGGACTGTGCTAAGAAATGGGACAGCGCGATCCATCGCTATATTGCTGTTTTAATTAATACATAAGAAAATTTCAAGTACTAAATCTAATTAATTCAATTCATATTAGGATTGTGGGCGGGGGCGACAAAAATATATATGTGGCAGGCAGGTGCGGGATTAAAACAAGCGCTTTTTTGGCCAGTGCGGGCGGGAGTGGGATTAAAACAAGCAGGTGCGGGCGGGAGCGGGATGAAAACAAGCAATTTTTTGGCGGGAGCGGGCGGGAGCGGGTCTAAAACAAGCGGGAGCGGGCGGGAGCGGGATTTAAAAAGCAGTCCCGCGCAGACCTCTATTCCACAGATTCACAGGGACGAGCACAACATGACCTGATTTCCATTTTGTCTCAATTTGTCTCCATTTGTTCTCTCTTAAGTGAGAACGATGAGAATCCCTCTTCCCTCTTACACACTGCTTGTATCCTTGGCCATTCTCAGTCAAGTGCCTTCCCCATTAGATCAGTCTCTGCACAAGATATACATGCTTGATCTGAGCTAAGAGGAGAACAGTTAGCACTTAAGTAAAAATACCCTTGCGTTCATTTGGCCTACCGTCATTTGGCCTACCATTGTCATACTTGCTCACTGGGGTGAAAAAGTCTCACTTGTCTGGGAATTCGTAGAGCTTACTGGAATATACAAAGAATGTAAGGACTGGAGAATGATGAGCAGTGCCCTCATGTCCTGTGCCGTATGGACCACGTATGGATCAAATGTTTCGGTTGAGTCTCTGTTGTTGTATAAGATAATACCTGACAGGGTAAACCCCTCAAATCAGTCGGACGACAGAAGTCAGATGGCATCAGTTAGAGAGTTTCAGTATCTGCATGATGGTGAAGTGTTCTGCAATGCTCCAAACTGGAAGTGATTTCGCAGGTAAGATTGATTGATTGTGCTCATCATCATTACCAGCTGCTGTCAGAGCTTGCGTAGATCATTAGGCTACAGACAGAACATATGGAGAACACAGTGGAGAGAATGGAAGAACAGGCCAAAATTTACAAAATGAGAAGTCCATGAGAGGGGCCCCAGCAGAGCAACCCTGGTAATGCAGAGGTAATGCTTGGTTTGCATGAGACTATAAAAGGTTGGCTCCAAGGTTGGACTGCTGTCAGCCACCAGAGGGAGCCTATGAGGCAATCATGCCAAATGAGTCTCACCTGGTGGTTAAGCTTTTTAAGGGCTGGGAAAACAGACTCATGTCATTGAGTCTTTGTTCAGAGTTCTGGTATACGCATTGGTAGGAGCCCTAGGGATTTCCCCTCAAGTTCCTTTACACTCTCTCTTCTTGAGTCATTTTCTTCTCCCTCGAGTTGTCTCTCTCCTGTCTCATTTTTCAAAATAAAAGATAAAGGACTAATCTGTCCGTTTCTCTTTTGTTTCTCTGTTATTGTTTTTTTGGTTGGGAAATCAGTTCCCATGCTGAGTTGGGAATGAACTTTCACACTATGCATTCCACACACACACCCAACATACATACACACATACACATGGACACACATACACATGGACAGACACACATACACCCAACACACACACATACACATGAAAAGACGCATACATATGGACAGACACACATACACCCAACACACACGCACATGAAAAGACGCATACATACGGACAGACACACATACAGACATACACACACAGACAGACACACACACATATATACACACACAGATACACATCCTGACACACACACACAGACTTCGGTTCCTCTCAGATGCTGGGTCTCTTGTTTCAAGTAAAATGTCCTAGTAGAGATTTATCTGCACTTAGTTTGTTGGTCTCTGCCAACTCTGTAGGCTGTATATTGGCATGAGTGAATGGCATGAGGATCCCTGCCTGCTTTTACCATCTAAATGCTGGAATATCATTTCCTGTGTTTCCATCTAAATGCAGGAATGCTGTTTCCTGTGTTTCCATCTAAATTCAGGAATACTGTTTCCTGTGTTTCCATCTAAATGCTGGAATACCATTTCCTGTGTTTCCATCTAAATGCAGGAATACCATTTCCTGTGTTTCCATCTAAATGCAGGAATACTGTTTCCTGTGTTACCTTCTAAATGCAGGAATACTGTTTCCTGTGTTTCCATCTAAATGCAGGAATACTGTTTCCTGTGTTTCCATCTAAATGCAGGAATACTGTGTCCTGTGTTGATGTCATCCTGATGCTGATGACACCTTCACTGCCTCTCACTGCACTCTTTTAAGCTGAGCTATTATAATGTCCTGCACTCTTTTGAACTGAGCTACTATAATGTCCTGCACTCTGCTGACTTACCCAACAGAAAAGGAGAGCTGAAATAGAACAAAATAAGAAAATCAGCAAAGACATTTCCTATGAATCCGATCTGGTTTGGGATACGATGTCTGATTCCGCTCAACATCTTAAGCCATCTTGTGTTGTCACAAGCAGATCAGCACTTAAAACCAGGAATGTCCCAGCCAACCAAAACAACATGTCGCTACACATGACACTGCATTAAAGCCACTCACCCTCCAACCACCTGATTGCAGTGACATTTAGTATTGAAAATCCTCTGACTGAGCAGTCCGACTGCATAAAGGACCCACTGAGCCCAAAATATACCTTCTGCTTCTGAGTCAGATGCTTATGACCACCATGTTTAATTTTCTATTGTGCTTCCTGGTAAAAGGGGAAATGTAAGTCAGCTGTGATTACGGTGCTGGTGGGCTTTTGCACGGCGCCACGGTGACCGCATTACTGACCACGCACGGACAGGCATACGCTGCCCAGACTACAGCACAGGTCTCTCAGGTGTTTGTTGTTGCTGTAGATGAAGATGTCTCAAAACAAAACGGCATAACGTGACATAATAACTTACTGGAAGGAGAAGGGCTGCAAAATTTGTGTGTGTATGTGTGTGCGTGTGAGTGTGTGTACGTGCATGTGTAGGCACGTATGTGCATGCGACATGCATGCGTGTGTGTGTGTGTGTGTGTGTGTGTGTGTGTGTGTGTGTGTGTGTGTGTGTGTGTGTGTGTGTGTGTGTGTGTGGATGTGCTTTGGTATCTGTCTGTATGAGTGCATTAGATAAGAGGTAGACTGCAGAGAACTACACACCTCCCCCTTCGCCTCCCTTCACCTCCCCTTCACCTCCCTTCACCTCCCCCTTCACCTCCTTTCACCTCCCGTTCACCTCCCCCTTCACCTCCCTTCACCTCCCTTAACCTCCCCTTCACCTCCCTTCACCTCCTTTCACCTCCCCTTCACCTCCCTTAACCTCCCCTTTCACCTCCCTTCACCTCCCTTAACCTCCCCCTTCACCTCCCTTTACCTCCCTTAACCTCCCCTTCACCTCCCTTCACCTCCTTTCACCTCCCCTTCACCTCCCTTAACCTCCCCTTTCACCTCCCTTCACCTCCTTTCACCTCCCCTTCACCTCCCTTAACCTCCCCTTTCACCTCCCTTCACCTCCCTTAACCTCCCCCTTCACCTCCCTTTACCTCCCTTAACCTCCCCTTCACCTCCCTTCACCTCCCCCTTCACCTCCTTTCACCTCCCATTCACCTACCCCTTTACCTCCCTTAACCTCCCCCTTCACCTCCCTTCACCTCTCCCTTCACCTCCCTTCACCTCCTTTCACCTCCTCTTTCACCTTCTTTCACCTCCCCTTCACCTCCCTTTCACCTCCATTTACCTCCCTCTTCACCTCCTTTCACCTCCCCTTCACCTCCCTTCACCTCCCCCTTCACCTCCTTTCACCTCCCCCTTCACCTCCTTTCACCTCCCCTTCACCTCCCTTCACCTCCCCCTTCACCTCCCTTCACCTCCTTTCACCTCCCCTTCACCTCCTTTCACCTCCCCTTCACCTCCCTTCACCTCCCCTTCACCTCCATTCACCTCCCTTTCACCTCCCCTTCACCTCCCTTTCACCTCCGTTTACCTCCCCCTTCACCTCCCCTTCACCTCCCTTCACCTCCTTTCACCTCCCCTTCACCTCTCTTCACCTCCCCTTCACCTCCCTTCACCTCCATTCACCTCCCTTTCACCTCCCCTTCACCTCCCCTTCACCTCCGTTTACCTCCCCCTTCACCTCCCCTTCACCTCCCTTCACCTCCATTCACCTCCCTTTCACCTCCCCTTCACCTCCTTTCACCTCCCCTTCACCTCTCCCTTCACATCCATTCACCTCCCCTTCACCTCCCCTTCACCTCTCCCTTCACCTCCCTTCACCTCCCCTTCACCTCCCTTTCACCTCCGTTTACCTCCCCCTTCACCTCCCCTTCACCTCCCTTCACCTCCCCCTTCACCTCCTTTCACCTCCCATTCACCTACCCCTTTACCTCCCTTAACCTCCCCCTTCACCTCCCTTCACCTCTCCCTTCACCTCCCTTCACCTCCTTTCACCTCCTCTTTCACCTTCTTTCACCTCCCCTTCACCTCCCTTTCACCTCCATTTACCTCCCCCTTCACCTCCTTTCACCTCCCCTTCACCTCCGTTTACCTCCCCCTTCACCTCCCCTTCACCTCCCTTCACCTCCATTCACCTCCCTTTCACCTCCCCTTCACCTCCTTTCACCTCCCCTTCACCTCTCCCTTCACATCCATTCACCTCCTTTCACCTCCCCCTCACCTCCCCCTTCACCTCTCCCTTCACCTCCCTTCACCTCCCTTTCACCTCCTGTTCACCTCCTTTCACCTCCCGTTCACCTCCCCTTCACCTCCCCCTTCACCTCTCCCTTCACCTCACCTTCACCTCCCTTCACCTCCCTTCACATCCCTTCACCTCCTTTCACCTCCCGTTCACCTCCCCTTCACCTCCCCCTTCACCTCCCCCTTCACCTCTCCCTTCACCTCCCCCTTCACCTCCCTTCACCTCCCCCTTCACCTCCCCCTTCACCTCTCCCTTCACCTCCCCCTTCACCTCCCTTCACCTCCCCTTCACCTCCCCCTTACAACTCATTCCTGGGGAAGCTTAATGAGAACAAATTAATTGATCACGTGTGCTGGCTATAGACTGGAGCACACTGCCTGTGTGCCTGCAACACTGTCTGTGTTGGTCCATCTTCCTGTGTGTGACAGTTAAAGTCTGCAACTGGTCAGTAGTGCACAAGCCACCGTGACCGGTGGAAGTATGCTGGTGAATGGGGAGTGTGTTGGTGAAGGGGGGAGTGTGTAGGGAAGGGGGAGTGTTGATGAAGAGGGGTGGTGTGTTGGTGAAGGAGGGAGAGTGTTGGTGAAGGGGGAGTGTTGATGAAGGGGGGTGGTGTGTTGGTGAAGGGGGGAGTGTGTAGGGAAGGGGGAGTGTTGATGAAGAGGGGTGGTGTGTTGGTGAAGGAGGGAGTGTGTAGGGAAGGGGGAGTGTTGATGAAGGGGGGTGGTGTGTTGGTGAAGGGGGGAGTGTGTAGGGAAGGGGGAGTGTTGATGAAGGGGGGTGGTGTGTTGGTGAAGGGGGGTGGTGTGTTGGTGAAGGAGGGAGAGTGTTGGTGAAGGGGGGAGAGTGTTGGTGAAGGGGGGAGGACATGGAGTGACCCCACATAGTCGGCTGGGACTGGGACTATTGTGCCTGTGTCGTTTTAATCAGTGTTGTTCATATAACCATTGTCCAAGCATCAGGAATCCACAGATCTACAGATCTCTGTGTGTGTGTGTGTGTGTGTGTGTGTGTGTGTGTGTGTGTGTGTGTGTGTGTGTGTGTGTGTGTGTGTGTGTTTGTGTGCAATTGTGTGTGTGTGTGTGTGTGTGTGTCTGTGTGTGTGTGTGTGTGTGTGTGTGTGTGTGTGTGTGTGTGTGTGTGTGTGTGTGTGTGTGTGTGTGCGTGTGTGCATGTCTGTCACTGTAACTCATAGAGGCCAGTTTAGTAAATGCATCGTTGAGCAGGAAATATTTCTAAAATCATTTCTCAGAAATACACTAAATAAAACCTTTCACTGTTATGATTTATGGACAAACCATTGCTGATATATTTTAGGTCCCCCTTTTTTTACTACCAGTGATTTGAAATTACTGCCCTCTGGTGTACAACAGATGAAGAATTCTCTAATAATTTAAGATATGAACTAGGAAGACGAGGTTGGACCTGACATGACATGTATGATGTGTCCACTGAAGCTGATTAACGAAGTCTCCAGATTCGTCCACTCATCCTGCAGTGTGGCTTTTTGCATACTAATCACTCTGGCATACTTAACAATGACAAAGTACTTTATTGAAGTATGCATTTCAGACTGTAAACTGTATATACTTCACAGGTTATTGGGAAGTATATATCCTCTATAACAAGGTATGATGTGTGACACAGCATCTGTGCTTTCCTTGATTTCCTAGACTTAATTTATGAATAAATGATAAATGATTTACAACACCCTTTGCTTTGTGTTTTCTGGCTGGAATAAGGATAAAAATATCTAATTATTTTGACTAAAATAGTCTAAAATAGTCTAAAATTATGTATTATCTAAAATGATTATTTTATATATAATTATTAACATATTCGTAAATATACTATGTGCATACATATATTAATGTAGTGTGTATTTTAGTAGACTGAAATGTTTCAAGGAGAAAACAAATGTAGTTTTTGTGGACCCTTTTCACAATGTATTATGTGACATTTACACTGTAACAACAGCATGTTCATTTCTGTTATTGCAGGTAACCCCAGTCCTGTGGTGTTTCTTGTTTGACTCCACTCACCAGTACGTTACTGTAAAGATGAAGCCCCACATCAACCCCCCTCTCAAAGGTTTACAGTATCTTCTACAATATTTACCAAAACATACATTAGCAGCTTTTAATTTTTTAAGGTCTTCATAGGTGCTGACACCGGTGTCTGAGCAGGCAGCCTAGCCATAGCCCAGCGTAGCCTCATTAAACACGTCATGAGTATTAATAAAGTCTCCAGAGTACAGACAATGACTAATTAATGACATGTTTAGTACAGGTACACATACACACACAGAGTGTCCCTACTGGGAACTCAACAATCCCCAGTACAATACGCTCTTGGAGGAATCTCCTTTATCCAGCTCTCTCATCACCTCTCTCGTTAATGGAAAGTTCTTTTTTTAAATCATAGCCACGGCTGTTCTTCAGGTGGCCACAGATCCCGACAGGGACAGTCACAGAACAGCCAGGTGGGGAGGTGTGAAAGATATAGGAGTGTGTGTGGAGAATGAAGAATTGGTTTTTTTATGTTTTGTTTGTATTTATTTTCTTTTTTTTGTCTTTTAATTGCTTTTTGTTGATATATATCTGTCATCTGTGTGCTTTAATTATCTTTTGGTTTGCTTTCCTAGATGGCACTGCATGAACACGTTACATTTATTTGGGTCATAATGTGTGCGTGGGTTGCCATTTCTCTGTAGTGCCTGTTTGTTATTTTAAATCATCCTTACCAATGTATTCATAAGCACATAAACTAGGTTATTCCATTTTGATTGCAGAAGTGAACACCTGTACAGATGTAGCACAGTCAGAGAACAGTCAGAGCACAGTCAGAGACTACAACACAGTGTTCAAAAGGAATAAGATAGATGAAGCTACAATAGAGCCTGTCCAGAGCAATCAGTTAGATGAAGGTTGGTGGACAAACAGCTCCATCTATTGGCACATGATTGAATGTTTTTTTGGAAACTGGGAATTTGGTGTTGGATTATTGGTGTTGCATTATTGGTTTGAATATATACTCAATATACTATATTTCTGTGGACTCATTTCCACATTCATTGATGGTCATTAAATAATGTATATGTGTGTGTGTATATGTGTATATGCGTGTATGTATTGTATATTGTGACGGGGGTATAGAGGCGGCCGGAGGCACTGGTTGCATGTCAGGAGCTTTATTATCCATGACAACGAAAAACAGAAATGAGCACGAAGCAAAAC